>NC_058082.1:109156160-109456160 GCF_014858855.1 Bufo gargarizans | reverse complement strand
TCTAGACTAGATTCCCCGGTCACTGATGGATGGCATTGGGCTCCACAAGCCTTTTCTTTATCACCCCAGCAGGGTCCGATCTTCCAAACACAATAGCCTCTATGAGGTTCAAAAGGACAGGCAAAATAGTGAAGTACCCTTTATCAGATGGTTTAAAAAGGTTTTAATCTACTCACAAGAGTTGTTCAACAAAAGGCATATAGTAATTTCACTTTAAATCGTCTCGTTCCTGCCCGACCCGGGTTTCGCTGCCTCGCTTCTTCAGGGGCGAACTGCGCATATGCGCAATCGGGCTCCTTAAATAGCCCAGCTGCCTCGTTACATTCAATGTTTAACCGGATCGTATCCGGGAATTATACAGCAAACTTTTGCATTATATACTTTTAAAGCAGCATTATTTTCATCGTAGTTGTTATCATCAACTTGATCATAAATCATGACCACTCTTCTCTTATGTCACAATATCATTATAGTCAGCCTAATCATAATCCATGACCACATTTATCTAATACAACAATTCCTACTAATAGCCACACTTTAAACACATTTTCCAAAAGTTGTTACACATTATTTTCACATCTCATAACCTTGTTCGTCATCTCCTTTTGTCTATCAATATTCATAATACCGTCATTTCACCCCACCTTCTCCTAGAGCGTCATTCGAGTCTGCCCAATCCCGTCTCCCTTATTACCTCCAGCCCCGTCACACCATGACGCTGCCCTATCAAGGCAGTCCAGCCCCTTGACGTCACTCGAAGGTCCTCAAGAGGCGAGATGGGGAAGAATCAAATAGCGCACCAGGTAAAATTATATCACAAAAGACACGGTTTCAGATCAAATTCAATATTTAATCCACCTGGCTGCAGAGTCCCTAGCTGGTAGATCCACTCGACCTCTTTCTTGTTTATTTGTGCCAGTGAATCCCCTCCTCGCCAATGTGGTCTAACAGTCTCAACTCCAGCAAATTTCAAACCCCGTGGATTTTTCCCGTGTACAAGTTTGAAATGGGCTGATACACTATGGGTGATAAGACCTTTTTTAATATTTCGTATATGTTCTTGTATTCGAACTTTTAGCTTCCTTATTGTTCTACCCACGTACTGGAGCCCACATGGGCACTCCAGTACGTATATGACATTCTCGTTTTCGCATGAACAGTTCCCTCTTATGCGGAATTCCATTCCATTCTTGCTAGATATTATGCTATTGCTGTTTCTCTTATGTTCCTTTGTGTTCCGGTTTCTGCAGCCTGCGCAGAAACCACACCAAGTAAACTTTCCTCCCTCTCTATTTATTTTGATATTTGCTGGTGGAATAGCGCTGTGTACAAGCTTGGTTTTGATATTGGCCGCTTTTTTAAAAATAAAGGAAGGATTTTCGGGGTATGATCTTTCCTAAAACCGGATCATTCTTCAGTGTCCCCCAGTTCTTTTTTACCATTTTCTTAATATTATCGGACATGGAACAATACTTTGTCACAAATGAAAACTTATAGTCCCTATTCTCTTTTTTCTTCACTATTCCCTTTGTGTTATCACTTTCTTCCTTTTTCTCTTTTTCCACAGTATTTATGCATACGTCCAGATCCGCCTCATCATAACCCCTTTCAATAAACCTGTTTTTTAGTATATTACTTTGTATTCTATATTCTTCCGTTTTTGTGCAATTACGGGCCATCCTCTTGAACTGTCCCTTTGGGATATTCTTGAGCCAAGGTCCGTAGTGGCAACTAGTCACATCAATATAGGAGTTGACGTCTGTCTCCTTAAAGTATGAACTGGTCAGGAACTGGCCGTCTTCTATCCGTATGCATAGATCAAGGAAATTCACTGAACTATTACTAATTTCCCCCACAAATTTCAAATTCCAGTGGTTGTTATTTAGTTGACAGATGAAGGACTCAAGACCTTCTCTCTCTCCTTCCCACACTAGGAGACAGTCATCGATATACCTCCTCCAGAAGGTCAATCTTCCTCCTGGGGTATCTGCTCCTAGTGTGGGAAGGATAGTGGTCTCTTCCCATGCCCCCATAAAAATGTTGGCAAAACTTGGGGCGAATTTCGCCCCCATCGCCGTACCAATACACTGTAATTCGCCCCAAGTTTTGCCAACATTTTTATGGGGGCATGGGAAGAGACCACTATCCTTCCCACACTAGGAGCAGATACCCCAGGAGGAAGATTGACCTTCTGGAATGCCTCAGCTATTGCCTTGATCATAACTATTTCTGGTGTATTGACTCACACTATGTACAGTGTATTGGTACGGCGATGGGGGCGAAATTCGCCCCAAGTTTTGCCAACATTTTTATGGGGGCATGGGAAGAGACCACTATCCTTCCCACACTAGGAGCAGATACCCCAGGAGGAAGATTGACCTTCTGGAGGAGGTATATCGATGACTGTCTCCTAGTGTGGGAAGGAGAGAGAGAAGGTCTTGAGTCCTTCATCTGTCAACTAAATAACAACCACTGGAATTTGAAATTTGTGGGGGAAATTAGTAATAGTTCCGTGAATTTCCTTGATCTATGCATACGGATAGAAGACGGCCAGTTCCTGACCAGTTCATACTTTAAGGAGACAGACGTCAACTCCTATATTGATGTGACTAGTTGCCACTACGGACCTTGGCTCAAGAATATCCCAAAGGGACAGTTCAAGAGGATGGCCCGTAATTGCACAAAAACGGAAGAATATAGAATACAAAGTAATATACTAAAAAACAGGTTTATTGAAAGGGGTTATGATGAGGCGGATCTGGACGTATGCATAAATACTGTGGAAAAAGAGAAAAAGGAAGAAAGTGATAACACAAAGGGAATAGTGAAGAAAAAAGAGAATAGGGACTATAAGTTTTCATTTGTGACAAAGTATTGTTCCATGTCCGATAATATTAAGAAAATGGTAAAAAAGAACTAGGGGGCACTGAAGAATGATCCGGTTTTAGGAAAGATCATACCCGAAAATCCTTCCTTTATTTTTAAAAAAGCGGCCAATATCAAAACCAAGCTTGTACACAGCGCTATTCCACCAGCAAATATCAAAATAAATAGAGAGGGAGGAAAGTTTACTTGGTGTGGTTTCTGCGCAGGCTGCAGAAACCGGAACACAAAGGAACATAAGAGAAACAGCAATAGCATAATATCTAGCAAGAATGGAATGGAATTCCGCATAAGAGGGAACTGTTCATGCGAAAACGAGAATGTCATATACGTACTGGAGTGCCCATGTGGGCTCCAGTACGTGGGTAGAACAATAAGGAAGCTAAAAGTTCGAATACAAGAACATATACGAAATATTAAAAAAGGTCTTATCACCCATAGTGTATCAGCCCATTTCAAACTTGTACACGGGAAAAATCCACGGGGTTTGAAATTTGCTGGAGTTGAGACTGTTAGACCACATTGGCGAGGAGGGGATTCACTGGCACAAATAAACAAGAAAGAGGTCGAGTGGATCTACCAGCTAGGGACTCTGCAGCCAGGTGGATTAAATATTGAATTTGATCTGAAACCGTGTCTTTTGTGATATAATTTTACCTGGTGCGCTATTTGATTCTTCCCCATCTCGCCTCTTGAGGACCTTCGAGTGACGTCAAGGGGCTGGACTGCCTTGATAGGGCAGCGTCATGGTGTGACGTGGCTGGAGGTAATAAGGGAGACGGGATTGGGCAGACTCGAATGACGCTCTAGGAGAAGGTGGGGTGAAATGACGGTATTATGAATATTGATAGACAAAAGGAGATGACGAACAAGGTTATGAGATGTGAAAATAATGTGTAACAACTTTTGGAAAATGTGTTTAAAGTGTGGCTATTAGTAGGAATTGTTGTATTAGATAAATGTGGTCATGGATTATGATTAGGCTGACTATAATGATATTGTGACATAAGAGAAGAGTGGTCATGATTTATGATCAAGTTGATGATAACAACTACGATGAAAATAATGCTGCTTTAAAAGTATATAATGCAAAAGTTTGCTGTATAATTCCCGGATACGATCCGGTTAAACATTGAATGTAACGAGGCAGCTGGGCTATTTAAGGAGCCCGATTGCGCATATGCGCAGTTCACCCCTGAAGAAGCGAGGCAGCGAAACCCGGGTCGGGCAGGAACGAGACGATTTAAAGTGAAATTACTATATGCCTTTTGTTGAACAACTCTTGTGAGTAGATTAAAACCTTTTTAAACCATCTGATAAAGGGTACTTCACTATTTTGCCTGTCCTTTTGAACCTCATAGAGGCTATTGTGTTTGGAAGATCGGACCCTGCTGGGGTGATAAAGAAAAGGCTTGGATTCAGGAAGGAAGGATTGTCTGTTCCATTTCAGATAAGTTTCATTTCTGTTTGTGTTGTTTGCGGTCTAGGCTATTTGTGTGTCTTCTGCCCCTTCTCCCCTTTCACCATCTCAGGGATTCTAGGGTGTTTGCAGCCCAGGCACGAGGACACTTCTTACCTACTATCAAGGTCTGAAAGTGGGCTTAGCAGCATAGGGAGATAAGTCAGGGATGTGCTAGGAGGTGACCTGTCCCCAGCATCTAGCCTAGACACTTGTGTATTTGGTTGTTTGTGTATCTGAGTTCCTGTCCGCCGTGACAGTTACAGGGTGTAGCAGAACAGTTACAGGCAGATTCCATTATGACATTTCAAAACCGCATGGTACTCGATATGATACTTGCAGAACGAGGTGGTGTCTGTAAGGTATTGCCAGACCCCTCATCATGCTGCACGTTCATACCCAACAACACCGGCCCTAATGGTAAGGTCACACTGGCAATAAAGAAACTCGAGGATTTATCAATCAAGCTCAAAAGAAACTCAGAGATCGATAACCCTTGGGATCAGTATTTTGGCTGGTTCACTACCTGGAAACAGGCACTTGTACAGTTGGGAATTATTATCCTGATAATAATTATAGGAATAGCATTAGTTGCAACATGTATCATACCATGTGTACGGAAACTGATAATGAAAGGAGTATCAAATATGTCATTTTATGAAACTCTGCTGCCTAATCCTGAAGGCAACTCACCTGAAGGATATAGAAAATATCTGGTGGTATACAGGGAAAAGGGCAAGGGTAAGAGCCATATTATCTAAGAAATTTGGTTCTAACAGGGGATTGAAGGGAGATGGGACTCCATCTTGTCTTCTCTTACATGTACAGAATTGTTATAATATCTCACCTATGTACTGCTTCACACCCCCCCCCCCCCCTCCCGCTGTGAGTTAGGTTCACTTATCTGTCTCAGGACAGATTCTGTGAACCTCCCAGAACTAGAACAAATGTTCTGTTTCACTCAGGGTCATTTGGCACAACTGCGTACATTCTTATATGTGACGTATTACATACCATAAAAGGATGTCCCGGTAGTATCTGTATGGGCGTCCTTTCAGTAACCTTGTTGGAAAATGTATATAAGTCAACGCTTGTGTGTTCAATAAAGAGTTTCTGTTTTTACCCTTCATCATGTTGAGGCTGGTGTTTGGGTAACTGATCGACACTGGGGGATTGCTATACGCTGAAGATTTTCTATACTCCCCTGGCTATAACTACTAGCTCTTGCAAGAGCTGTTCCTGCTCTCTGGATTTAGGAGAGGGTCACCCACTGGAGCCTGGAGCCATGTCGTAGGTCCAGGGTGGGTAGGAGACGGCGAGACTTCAACCAAGCTTCGGCCGTTTGTGGGGTCTACTGCGCTTACGGTGTCAAGTGGAGTGCTTGGAGTCCTCGGGAAGAACTAGGAGCATCTATCGACAGAGGTACCCGGTCTCGGTGCCAGGAGATCCGTTACATTGGTGGCAAGCAGTGGGATGGCGTCCTAGTGAGAGGAGAAGCAGCTCGGAGACACCGTTCGTGGATTGACAAAATTGAGGGCAACGGTAGTATCCGTACAGCGCCCCTGGCTACAGCAGCAGGATGGAACCAGCAGTGGCATACGATGAGGAAGACCTGGATGGCTGGGATGCATGGAACCAGGCCCTGGGTAATGTACAATACCAGCGAGGTGAGAGTCTCCCCAGTGGAGAGCAGCGATTGCAGAAGCAAGTGGCCCTGCGGATGCCCTTCCTGGGAGAGCAGCCTCTGGAGGAATGGGTGAAGGAACTAGAGCACCGGGTATGGCAGGAGCTATGTTTGGAGGAGGCCTACCAGGCGCTCTGGTGGTATATGGCAAGGTATATACCCTGGACAGCTGAGCATGACAAGCCAGAGGGAGAGGAGTTTGATGGTCCTGGTTTGTTATGGGAGTCCTTTGCAGATCCTGACTTCGGGAGTCCTGCACAGTCCAGACTTCAGAACATTTTCTACGAGAGGGAAGCTAGGCAGGATTGGGATAACCCCCATGAGGTAGAGAAAGACCTGGCTCACCTAGCAACCCCGGAGTGGGAACTGGAGCAGGACTACCAATATCTCTTTCACTCCATTGAGAGGGCTCAGAAAGAGAGCAGAGTGTCAGACCCAGGTCCAGAACCCTTCAGCTGGGAGGATATTGTGGAGGTTTACTGGGAAGACCCGACTGAAATATCCCCTGCTTCAGTACCAGCTACACAGGTAGGGGACCTCATAGACTGGTCCTGGGGGGAACCCCATATGGCAGGTGGAGATGGGACCGAGGTCTCTCTACCGGCCCTACAGGGATGCTGGGCAGTCGGCCCTGATCCCCAACGGCAGCCCACTCTGGGAGTAGGGACAGTCGGTCCTGCTCCCCAGCTGCATTATGTTTTGCAGGGAGAGGAGAGCATCGTCTCCATCCCCCAGCGACCGTGTGATGTACAGGGAATTGGGAGCCCAGTCTCCATTCCACAGCGGCAGTGTAATCTATAGGGAATTGGGAGCCCAGTCTCCATTCCCCAGCGGCCGTGTGATGTACAGGGAATTGGGAGCCCAGTCTCCATTCCCCAGCAGCCGTGTGATATACAGTAAATTGGAAGCCCAGTCTCCATTCCCCAGCGGCCGTGTGATCTACAGGGAATTGGGAGCCCAGTTACCATTCCCCAGCGGCCGTGTGATCTACAAGGAATTGGGGGCACAGTATCCATCCCCCAGCGGCAGTTTAACGAACCAGGGGGGAGATAGTAAGCCTCACAACAGTGCAGATGGGACATGGTCTCTGCACTCACAGCATAGAGGGTAGGGACAGTCGGTCCTGTCCCCCAGCAACAGGGCTGTATAGCCAAAGGGGAGACAGTCGGTCTCCCCCCACAGCGCAAAGGGGCCCAAATTCCATTTAGGAGGGCATTTTTAGATATTTGGATTCCAGACTTCTTCTCACGCTTTAGGGCCCCTCTAAAATGCCAGGGCAGTATAAATACCCCACAGGTGACCCCATTTTGGAAAGAAGACACCCCAATGTAATCAATGAGGGGCATGGCGAGTTCATAGAAGATTTTTGGGGGGGCTTTTTTGGGGGGCAAAAGTTAGCGGAAATTGATTTTTTTTTGTTTTTTCTCACAAAGTCTCCCTTTCCACTAACTTGGGACAAAAAGTTAAATCTTTCATGGACTCAATATGCCCCTCAGCGAATACCTTGGGGTGTCTTCTTTCCAAAATGGGGTCACATGTGGGGTATTTATACTGCCCTGGCATTTTAGAGGGGCCCTAAAGCGTGAGAAGAAGTCTGGAATATAAATGTCAAAAAAAAATTACGCATTTGGATTCATGTGAGATTTTATTTTTTGACACAAGTTAGTGGAATATGAGACTTTGTAAGAAAAAACAAAAACAAAAAAAAAATCAATTTCCGCTAACTTGTGCCAAAAAAAATGTCTGAATGGAGCCTTACAAGGGGGTGATCAATGACAGGGGGGTGATCAGGGAGTCTATATGGCGTGATCACGACCCTGTCATTGATCACCCCCTGTAAGGCTCCATTCAGACGTCCGTATGTAATTTGTGGATCCGCGGTGTCCGTGTTTTACGGATTCGCAAAACACATGCGGACGTCTGAATGGAGCCTTACAGGGGGGTGATCAATGACAGGGGGGTGATCACCCCATATTGACTCCCTGATCACCCCCCTGTCATTGATCGCCCCCCTGTAAGGCTCCATTCAGACGTCCGTATGTGTTTTGCGGATCCGATCCATGGATGCGTGGATCCATAAAACACATACGGACGTCTGAATGGAGCCTTACAGGGGGGTGATCAATGACAGGGGGTGATCAGGGAGTCTATATGGGGTGATCACCCCCCTGTTATTGATCACCCCCCTGTAAGGCTCCATTCAGACGTCCGTATGTGTTTTGCGAATCCGATCCAAGGATCCGTGGATCCGTAAAACACATACGGACATCTGAATGGAGCATAGGCGTGCGCACAGCCTGCTGGCCGGCGAATACTAATGTAGCGCTTCCATGGAGGACCAGGAAGCGGTAAATGCTATGTACTTACTGCTTCCTGGTCCTCGGCTGTCGGCTGTGCAGGGCTGCGCACAACCTGAGGCGTTTTGTGACATCACGCTGTGCGCGCCAGTTCAGAGCACAGCCGACAGCAGGAGGAAGAGGATCGTGGGCGGTGAGGAGCGGCAGTGTCCAGGAGCAGAGAGGTAAGTGTTTTTTTTTTTTTATAAAAAATGAGGCTGCTGGGGGCAAATGAGAGGCATAATGGGGGCTAATAAGGCATAAGGGCTGATAATGAGGGCTAATGGCATAAAGGCCATGTATGTATATATATATATATATATATATATACAGACGTGGACAAAATTGTTGGTACCCTTTGGTCAATGAAAGAAAAAGTCACAATGGTCACAGAAATAACTTTAATCTGACAAAAGTAATAATAAATTAAAATTCTATAAATGTTAACCAATGAAAGTCAGACATTGTTTTTCAACCATGCTTCAACAGAATTATGTAAAAAAATAAACTCATGAAACAGGCATGGACAAAAATGATGGTACCCCTAGAAAACACAGAACATAATGTGACCAAAGGGACATGTTAATTCAAGGTGTGTCCACTAATTAGCATCACAGGTGTCTACAACCTTGTAATCAGCCATTGGGCCTATATATATGGCTCCAGGTAATCACTGTGTTGTTTGGTGATATGGTGTGTACCACACTCGACATGGACCAGAGGAAGCAAAGGAAAGAGCTGTCTCAAGAGATCAGAAAGAAAATTATAGACAAGCATGTTAAAGGTAAAGGCTATAAGACCATCTCCAAGCAACTAGATGTTCCTGTGAGTACAGTTGCACATATTATTCATAAGTTTAAGATCCATGGGACTGTAGCCAACCTCCCTGGACGTGGCCGCAGGAGGAAAATTGATGACAAATCTAAGAGACGGATAATCCGAATGGTAACAAAAGAGCCTAGAAAGACTTCTAAAGAGATTCAAGGTGAACTTCATGCTCAAGGAACATCAGTGTCAGATCGCACCATCCGTCGTTGTTTGAGCCAAAGTGGACTACATGGGAGACGACCAAGGAGGACACCATTGTTGAAAACGAATCATAAAAAAGCAAGACTGGAATATGCCAAACTACATGTTGACAAGCCACAAAGCTTCTGGGAGAATGTCCTGTGGACAGATGAGACAAAAATCGAAGTTTTTGCCAAGGCACATCAGCTGTATGTTCACAGACGAAAAAATGAAGCATATCAAGAAAAGAACACTGTCCCTACTGTGAAACATGGAGGAGGCTCTGTTATGTTCTGGGGCTGCTTTGCTGCGTCTGGCACAGGGTGTCTTGAATCTGTGCAGGGTACAATGAAATCTCAAGACTATCAAGGAATTCTAGAGAGAAATGTACTAGCCAGTGTCAGAAAGCTTGGTCTCAGTCGCAGGTCATGGGTCTTGCAACAGGACAATGACCCAAAACACACCGCTAAAAACACCCAAGAATGGCTAAGAGGAAAAAATTGGACTATTCTAAAGTGGCCTTCTATGAGCCCTGACCTCAATCCTATTGAGCATCTTTGGAAGGAGCTGAAACATGCAGTCTGGAAAAGGCACCCTTCAAACCGGACACAACTGGAGCAGTTTGCTCATGAGGAGTGGGCCAAAATACCTGCTGAGAGGTGCAGATGTCTCATTGACAGTTACAGGAAGCGTTTGATTGCAGTGATTGCCTCAAAAGGTTGCGCAACAAAATATTAAGTTAGGGGTACCATCATTTTTGTCCATGCCTGTTTCATGAGTTTATTTTTTTACATAATTCTGTTGAAGCATGGTTGAAAAACAATGTCTGACTTTCATTGGTTAACATTTATAGAATTTTAATTTATTATTACTTTTGTCAGATTAAAGTTATTTCTGTGACCATTGTGACTTTTTCTTTCATTGACCAAAGGGTACCAACAATTTTGTCCACGTCTGTATATACAGTACAGACCAAAAGTTTGGACACACTTTCTCATTCAAAGAGTTTTCTTTATTTTCATGACTATGAAAATTGTAGATTCACACTGAAGGCATCAAAACTATGAATTAACACATGTGGAATTATATACATAACAAACAAGTGTGAAACAACTGAAAATATGTCATATTCTAGGTTCTTCAAAGTAGCCACCTTTTGCTTTGCTTTGCACACTCTTGGCATTCTCTTGATGAGCTTCAAGAGGTAGTCCCCTGAAATGGTTTTCACTTCACAGGTGTGCCCTGTCAGGTTTAATAAGTGGGATTCCTTGCCTTATAAATGGGGTTGGGACCATCAGTGGTGTTGATGAGAAGTCAGGTGGATACACAGCTGATAGTCCTACTGAATAGACTGTTGGCCTTCATTACTTTAAGAAATGAAGGTCAGTCAGTCAGCCGAAAAAATTGGAAAAACTTTGAAAGTTAGGGCTATTTGACCATGAAGGAGAGTGATGGGATGCTCTGCCAGATGACCTGGCCTCCACAGTCACCGGACCTGAACCCAATCGAGATGGTTTGGGGGTGAGCAGGACCGCAGAGTGAAGGCAAAAGGGCCAACAAGTGCTAAGCATCTCTGGGAACTCCTTCAAGACTGTTGGAAGACCATTTCAGGGGACTACCTCTTGAAGCTCATCAAGAGAATGCCAAGAGTGTGCAAAGCAGTAATCAAAGCAAAAGGTGGCTACTTTGAAGAACCTAGAATATGACATATTTTCAGTTGTTTCACACTTGTTTGTTATGTATATAATTCCACATGTGTTAATTCATAGTTTTGATGACTTCATAGTCATGAAAATAAAGAAAACTCTTTGAATAAGAAGGTGTGTCCAAACTTTTGGTCTGTACTGTACATACATACATACACACGCGTGCGGTGTGTGTTTGTGCTTTAGTGTGCACACCCTAATGCAATAGGCTGCGCACGCTTATGGAATGGAGCCTAACAGGGGGGTGATCAATGACAGGGGGGTGATCAATGACAGGGGGGTGATCAGGGAGTCTATATGGGGTGATCAGGGGTTAATAAGGGGTTAATAAGTGACAGGGGGGGTGTAGTGTAGTGTGGTGCTTGGTGCTACTTTATTGAGCTGCCTGTGTCCTCTGGTGGTCGATCCAAGCAAAAGGGACCACCAGAGGACCAGGTAGCAGGTATATTAGATGCTGTTATCAAAACAGCGTCTAATATACCTGTTAGGGGTTAAAAAAATCGCATCTACAGCCTGCCAGCGAACGATCGCCGCTGGCAGGCTGTAGATCCACTCTCTTACCTTACCTTCACAGGAAGTGTTGCGTCTCGCGAGATGACGCATAGATGCGTCACTGTGCCTGGGACAGCCGCCTCCGGACCGCGATCCTGCGTTAGGCGGTCCGGAGGCAGTTAAAATGCACACTGACTAATCCGGCAGAGGTCCCAGATGGAGGGTGTTGCCAGAAATAGGTGTTTTTTCGAAGCCAGAAAATTATTGAAGTATTTCAAGCTTGTTTTTAACAATAACAGATGCAGCAAAGGCTGCAAAATTACGTTTTTTGCCCTAAATGGTTGGTTTTTAATAGCAGAATAGAACAACAGTATCTAAATGGTGTATCTCACACGTACAGATGTAGACTAGGCAGCAATTTAAGATTTTTGCCTAAAATGGGTGTTTTTCTAATAGTAGAATAGAACCACAGTATCTAAAGGGTGTATCTCACACGAACAGATGCAGACTAGGCCGCAATTTAAGATTTTTGCCCAAAATGGGTGTTTTTCTAATAGCAGAATAGAACCCCAGTATCTAAAGGATGTATCTAACAATGACATATGCAGCAAAGGCTGCAAAATTTAGTTTTTTGCCCTAAATGGGTGTTGTATTAATAGCAGAATAGAACAACAGTATCTAAATGGTGTATCTCACATGTACAGGTGTAGACTAGGCCGCAATTTAAGATTTTTGCCCAAAATGGGTGTTTTTCTAATAGCGGAATAGAACCACAGTATCTAAAGGGTATATCTTACAATGACATATGCAGCAAAGGCTGAAAAATTTTGTTTTTTGCCCTAAATGGGCGGTTTTTTTAATAGCAGAATAGAACAACAGTATGTAAAGGGTGTATCTCACAATGACAGATGCAGCAAAGGCTGCAATATTAAGTATTTTGCCCAAAAAGGGTGTTTTTTTACTAACAGAATATAACAGCAGCATATAATGCTTGAATTTCACATATGCAGATGCAGCAAGGGCTGTAAAATTGTATATTTTGCCCAAAAAGGGTGTTTTTTTAAACCCTGAAAATTAAAGCTGTATTTCTAGCTTAAATTGCACACTGAATAATGCTGCAAAGGCACCAGATGTAGGATATTGCCAAAAAAAGGGTGTTTTTTTAAAACCACATTATTATTGCAGTATTTCAAGCTTGGATTTGAATGTCACTAAAGAACATGTGCAGTGCTGGTGCACTGAGCTTGCATAAAAGGGCCGCCGCCGCCCACCTAACTAACAGACGGATAAAAGTTATTTTTCTCTGTCTCTGGGCTCAGGGCAGGGTAAAAAGATTGTGCACTGCCCCCACACAACTATATCTATGTAGATCGCTGAGTTCAATTGGAGTTCTGAAGATTCTGTCCTATTCTCTCCCTCACAGCAGCAGCATCCTATCCCTACACTAAGCACAGCAGAGTGACGTGCAGCGCTACGTGACTCCAGCTATATAGAGGTTGGGTCACATGCTGCACTGGCCAATCACAGCCATGCCATTAGTAGGCATGGCTGTGATGGCTTCTAAGGACACACAGTTAAACGCTTGTTGATTGGCTGCTCTGCAGCCTTTCAAAAAGCGCCAAGAAATCAACGAACCCTGAACCCGAACCCGAACCCGAACTTTACAGAAGATGTGGCAGCAAAAACACCACCTCCACCACGGCCACCCAGCATATCCACACTATCCCATGGAAGCATTAAGCTGTCCATCCCCCAAACACTGGAGATCCCCCTACCCACCAGCGATCCCTGGCCCTCAATGCCAGCATTTCAAAATTCCTTGCCTTTGAAATGCTGTCATTCTGTCTGATGGAGACATTTAAACACCTTATGGCGGTGGCTGTCCCACAGTACATGGTTCCCAGCTGCCACTACTTTTCCAGGCGAGCCATCCGTGCCCTGCACAACCAAGTGTCGGACAAAATAAGGTGTGCACTGTGCAACGCCATCTGTGGCAAGGTCCACATAACCACCGATACGTGGACCAGTAAGCACGGGCAGGGACGTTATATTTCCCTAACTGCACACTGGGTTAATGCAGTGGCGGCTGGGCCTGAGGCAGATAGCAGTTTGGCTCATGTCTTTCCGCCACAGAGGATTGCAGGACGTTTCTCGTTGCCTCCTCCTACTCCGCTTTTTCCTCTACCGCATCCTCATCCGGTCAGCGTAACACGTGCACCACCAACTTCAGCACAGGCAGGGGTAAACGATAGCAGGCTGTTTTGAAACTCATCTGTTTGGGGGGAAAAACAACACACCGCGCAGGAGCTGTGGACAGGCATGGAACAACAGACCGATGAGTGGTTGGTGCCACTGAGCCTCAAGCCCGGCCTGGTGGTGTGCAATAACGGGCAAAATCTCCTAGCAGCTCTGGGCCTAGCCGGTTTGATGCACATCCCTTGACTGGCGCATGGGCTGAATTTGGTGATGCAGAAAGTGTGGGCCCTCTGAGCGCGCTTTCGGCGTTCTGCACTGCAACGTAACTTTGGCCTTCCCGCTCACTGCCTCATATGCGATGTACCCACAAGGTGGAACTCCACCTTGTACATGCTGGAGAGACTGTGCAAGCAGCAGAAGGCGATAGTGGAGTTTCAGCTGCAGCACGCATGGGTGAGTCACTCTGCGGGACATTACCACTTCACCACCGAGTGGGCCTCCATGTGGAATGCGTGTGCCATGTTGCGCGTTTCGAGTACTCCACCAACATGTCAAGTGCCGATGAAGCCATCTTCAGTGTTACTATCCCACTTCTATGTCTCCTTGAAAAAACACTTCGGTCAATGATGGAAGAGGATGTGGCACAGGAGGAACATGGGTCATTTCCACTGTTATCAGGCCAGTCATTCACAAGTGTCCCGGGGGGTGGGTTCCTGCACCAACAGAGGCCAGGTACACAACTGTCCAGCCAGGACACAGTTCTGGAGGATGATGATGAGGAGGAACTGTGTTCACAGCAGGATGGCGTGGCTGGGAGGATACAGAGGACACAGGCGATACGCCTCCCACAGAGAACAGCTTGTCGTTGCCTCTGGGCAGCCTGGCACACATGACCGACTACATGCTGCAGTGCCTGCACAATGACCGCTAAGTTGCCCACATTCTAACCAGTGCTGATTACTGGGTGGTTACCCTGCTGGATCCCCGCTTCAAGGACAACGTACCATCCTTAATTCCGTCACTGGAGCGTGATCGGAAGATGCGCGAGTACAAGCGCACGCTGGTAGACGCTCTGCTGATTGGATTCCCACCTGACAGCGGGGGCTCAGTGGAAGCACAAGGGAAAGGCAGAGGAGGAAGAAGTCGCTAATGCAGCTTGGGCACCGCCATCACCTCAGAAGGGAAGGTTAGCATGGCCAAAATGTGGAAAGCTTTATCAGCACGCCACAACAACCAGCACCACCAGCTGATATGGAATGTCTTAGCAGGAGGCAGCATTTCAGCAACATGGTGGAACAGTACGTGTGCACACGCCTACACGTACTGACTGATGGGTCTGCCCTATTCAACTTCTGGGTCTCCAAATTGGGCACATGGCCCGAGCTTGCCCTTTATGCCTTGGAGGTGCTGGCCTGCCCTGCGGCCAGTATATTGTCTGAACATGTGTTTAGCATGGCGGGGGGGTGATCACAGACAAGCACAGCCACCTGTCCACAGCCAATGTGGACAAGCTCACGTTCATTAAAAACAGGCATGGATCCCACAGGACTTGTCCGTACCTTATGCTGAATAGACATGTATACCAGCCGCACCCAGCCCTAGACTCAAGCACGCTTTATCTTTGCATTCTCTTTTCTCTTTCCCAATGTTTTGGGATCTTTTAAAATTTATAAAAAAAAATAAAAAATAAAAAATTAAAGGAAAAAATTAAAAATAATAAAACAACAAAAACAGTGTTGGCTACCTCCTCCTCCACCGCCGCTTCCCCTGCCTCCTCAACCTCCTACTCCACTTTGACCTCCGCCTCCTAGTTCAGGATTATTATTTTAATTTTTTTTTCTATTCTATATTATTTTAAGTCATTTCCCTATCCACATTTGTTTGTACGGCAATTGTCCTGCTCTTACCCCCATTTTGCTTCCCTTTGCTGCCCTCTAGTGCTTTCTATGACTATTTTACAGCCATTTTAGTGCACCAAAGTTCGGGTTCCCATTGACTTCAATAGGGTTCGAGTTCGGGTCAAGTTCGGGTCCCGAACCCAAACTTTGACCCAAAGTTCGTCCGAACCTGGCGAACCCGAACACCCACGGGGGTCCGCTTAACCTTAATCACGGCAACTCCCGGAATTCACTCCTACTGTGCATGGCAAATTTGTTTGTAAAAAGGGTGTTTTAAAAAATATATAATAATAATTCTGCTACCCATGCCACACGCACAATCATTCTGGAGCCCAGGGCCAAAAAGCCTAGTGTGTTGGCAGTGTGCATAAAGTGTGTCATGTGTGCAGCATTTGCCTAATGTGTGTGTCATGTGCATGGGATATGTCTGATGTGTGCAAGGCACGTGTCTAACATGTGTGTGTCATGTGCATGGGATATGTCTGATGTGTGCAAGGCACGTGTCTAACATGTGTGGCACATGTTAGTGTCATTTGTCAAATCTGTGAGTGGTGTATGTGTGCTTTATGTCTAATGTGTGAGAGCTATCATGTGTGTCATGTAGGTGGCATGTGCATGTGTGGCATACGTCTGATATGCAAGTTGCATGTGTCTCAATTGAATGGTGTGTGCACGGCAGCTGTTAGGTATTTAGTGTGAATTACGCAGTTTGGATGTCTTTGAATGGAGGGCCCCAGACACTCTTGTTGCAATAGGGCCCTTGGGATCAGGTATCAAACTTTTATCTGCTCAAGCTGTAACTTATCAATAGGGGCCATATCTCATATTTTGTTCTAATTCCATAACTCATGATGCTGCTGTACTTATGAGGATAGATTGTCATTGTAGTGATCCCAAATTTTAAGCACCTAAGGGAGTGCTTTCTATTAATTCTTATGTATGGTATGTGTAAGCTGGACTGGTGCAGTGTGCAGAAGCACTAGTGGATTTATAGGACAGTACAATGGTGCTACATGATAGGGTTTTCAAACTTACGTGCTGCACTCCCCATAGTGTTTTGCCTGTATTTGTAGCGCTGTGGTCTTTTATTTCTTTGGGAGGCTCTAACAATAAAAAGGAGTAGGAATTCAAAAAGGTCTAGAAGTATTAAATGCATGCAAAAGCTTCAACGTCATTCAGATTGTGTTATCATCCACACCAGAATCATATATTTCCTTTCTTTTTAATGAACCTAATAGACATTGTTCAGGGGAGAAGATAACATTTTTCAGGAGGCATATACTCTTATTCTAGTTGCAGGATGAATGTGCTAATTAGAGTGTCCAGCAGATGGTGCTCTAACCATGTATTACTAATTGTATTCTCAAAAGATAGCATACAGTTTCAAATTTACTCTATCTAGACCAAAAGCTATACCTGTGCCCACCACCTGTTATTATTACTATTATCATGGTGTATACATATTTAGAAGATTAAAATGAAATATTTGCTAATATAATGAAAAAATGCAGGTGCAGACTGACCAACCGGATTACTAGAGCAGGGGTACTCATGTACTTTTTGTAAAGGTCCACATACCTGGGTGTGCCATCGAGTGAACATCTGAGTTGAAAAAAAAACGTAAGGAGCAGAGGTCACACTCCTTTTTTAAGAGTAAAAATACTCATGTTAACATTTGCTCCTTAACTTGAGCTACTACAAGCATTGAATTGGAGCGGGTGCCGTAAGGCGGACCCCCACCGGTTCGATTTTGATGATCTATCTTAAGGATACATCATTAGTAAATAAGTATTGGAAAACCATTCTATTTGGAGCATAATTTTGGACCTCATTAGATTCAAAAATGGTGAACAAGGGTGATTAGGCACTTAAAGGTAGTGGAGGATTAAAGGTGGATCTCTAGTTTAGCCTTTGGCATCTTAAATAGTATAAATATGATTCCTTGATAAGAGTATGTGAAATTTACCAATAGGACAGCTATACCTGGCATACCCTGTACCCATGTACTATGCCAAGAGTTAGTATTCCTCCGGGAAGCAGGGGCAGGAGCAGCAATATGTGCCCCTGCTCTTCCTCACAGCGCTGCTGCTGGCCATTCATAAAATGTGTACTCTGTACACCGGTGAGCTGTCAGCGGTGTACGGAGAACTAAGTTTTAAGCGCACATGGAATGGTACACTTTAGGCAGGGAAAAGTGTCGTAAAAATAGAAAATGGATTAATAAAGTATATTAGAGATAGTTTTCGGGCATTAGGGACAACATATTAAAAGTTTATATAAAGGTTTAGTTACTCTTTAATTTTTGCAATTATTCCACATATACACGTAGAGTAGAAATACAGCATTGTAGAAGTAGATATTATATTTAGAGATGAGCGAATCGAAGCTGACAAAGTGGAATTTGTTCCAAATTTCTGGAAAAAATCAATTTGCACCGAATGCGAATTTCCTCGCGCTCTGTGGTAACTAACTGCTGCACATGTGAGTACATGGAGAAAGGAACTCTGGGAAGGCGGGATCATCCATAATGCCATGCATGCAGCCAATCAGCAGCCAGCCATCCTTGTGATGTCACAGCCCTTTAAAGGGAACCTGTCACCGGGATTTGGGGTATAGAGCTGAGGACATGGGCTGCTAGATGGCCGCTAGCACATCGGCAATACCCAGTCCCCATAGCTCTGTGTGCTTTTATTGTGTATAAAAACCGATTTGATACATATGCAAATTAACCTGAGATGAGTCAGAGCTTGAAAATATGACTCTTTTCTGGTCACACAAGTAAGATATGACTCTTTTATGTTAATTTGCATATGTATCAAATCGTTTTTTTTTAACACAATAAAAGCACAGAGAGCTATCAGGACTGGGCATTGCGGATTTGCTAGCTGCCATCTAGCAACCCATGTCTATATCCAAAATCCGGGTGACAGGTTCCCTTTAAATAGCGCCAGCCATCTTAAATTCTGCCATTTACCAGTGTACTTAGTGCAGGGAGAGACGTCAGCATGCGCTAGGGACAGTGATAGAAAAAACATCATTGTGCTAAAAAAAAAAAAAGAAACGATTTACAAGTGCAGGAAAAGATTAGTCGAGGTGTAGGAAAAGGATAGGGAGAAATCATTCCACAGCATTTATGTTGAACAGGGTTCAGTAGGGGAGGTTACAGTCTGGGTAATAGGAACATTGCTATTACACCCTGCTCTATTGACTGGGTATCCAAATTGCCGTTATACAGCTCTGTAATTCCAGCAAACCGTTCTTGTTAGGGTGCAAGTGCTGTTTGATACAGGCATTAACAGGGGTTAATACAAGGAAATATTGATATGTTTTATTTGCCCTAGTGTGGTGCAGTTATATGTTCTAAAGCATTTTTTGGCTTGTATTAGTGGGAAAAAAGGGCTTATTAGCCGTTGTGTGGTGAAGTGCGAAAATTATAGCCCTTTTTGTTATGTATTAGTGGCAAAAGTAAAATATATTTGCTGCTCAGCAGTGCAGTTATCTGTTTTAAAGCCCCTTTTTCCATGTATTAGTGGAAAAAAGAAATATATATTTGCCGCTCAGCTGTGCAGTTATCTGTTTTACAGCCTTTTTTTCTGTTTATTATTGGAAAAAATAAATATATATTTGCCGCTCAGCGGTGCAGTTATCTGTTTTATAGCCCTTTTTTCTGTGTATTAGTGGAAAAAGAAAAAATATCTTTGCCGCTCAGCTGTGCAGTTATCTGTTTTAAAGACCTTTTTTCTGTGTATTAGTGGAAAAAGGAAAAAATATATTTGCCGCTCAGCCATGCAGTTATCTATTTTAAAGCCCTTTTTTCCATGTATTAGTGGAAAAAGGAAAAATATCTTTGCCGCTCAGTGGTGCAGTTATTTGTTCTAAAACCCTTTTTTCCATGTATTAGTGGAAAAATAAAAAATATATTTGCCATTCAGCGGTGCAGTTATCTGCTTTAAAGCCCTTTTTTGCGTGTATTCGTGGAAAAAGGAAAAAATATATTTGCTGCTCTGCTGTGCAGTTATCTATTTTAAAGCCCTTTTTTCCGTGTATTAGTGGAAAAAGATAAAATATCTTTGCCACTCAGCGGTGCAGTGATATATTCTAAAGCCCAGTTTGCCATGCATTACTGGCGAAATAAAAATATATTCGCCGTTCAGCATTGCACTTATCTGTTGAAAAGCCTTTTGTGTTGTGTAAAAGTAGAAAAAAATTAGGGCCTAATTTGCCATTCAGCGTTGCAGTGATATATTCTAAAGCCCTTTTTGTGATATGGACCGAATTCACATAGTGAAAAAGGCTTTTTGGGGGAAAATTGATGGGTGATTATAGACTGTGTTCTGTTTGTACCTATGCTATATGTTGAAAAGCCTTTAGTATAGTATAAAAGTCGGAAAAAATGTTGTTGGGAAAATTGATAGGTTATTGTAGACTTTGTTCTGTTTGTACCGATGTCATATGTTGAAAAGCCTTTAGTGTAGTGTAAAAGTGGGAAAAAATGTTGTTGGGTAAATTGATGACTGATTGCAGACTTTGTTCTGTATGAACCAATGTTATATGTTGAAAAGCATTTAGTGTAGTGTAGCCTTTAGTGTGACTGTGTTCGCCCAGGCAAACCAGGTGCAGAACAGCATGAGAGTGATGAGAGGGGTTGCACATGGCTTGCATACACTACATGCCTCCAACATAATTCTTGGATCTCTACATAAAAATAATGTATTTGCTGTAAATCACGAGAGGGGCATAGTTGGAGACATTGACTTCACAAGAGATACAGAGCAGCGGAGTTCAGCCACCTTGATTAGAATCCCGATGTTTACTGCTCCTGAATTAAAATTGGGGCAACCAGCTTCAGCTTCCTCTGATGTGTATGCCTACAGAGTCCTTTTGTTATGGCTTTGCACAGGGAGCAAGATTTTTACGCACAATTCTGATGGAAATCCTGATCTTAAGAAACTGGACTTGGACTCCAAAGCAGAGGCTCTCCTGTCATGTCTTGTGTGCTGTGGAGATCGAATGCAGACAGAGCAGATAAAAACACATTAATATTTTTTACTTACTAAAGCTACTTGATTTAACCCCTTAACCCCTTAAGGACTCAGCTCTATTTCACCTTAAGGACTTGGCCATTTTTTGCAAATCTGACCAGTGTCCCTTTAAGTGCTCATAACTTTAAAACGCTTTGACTTATCCAGGCCATTCTGAGATTGTTTTTTCGTCACATATTGTACTTCATGACACTGGTAAAATGAAGTGAAAAATATTAATTTTTTTTGCATAAAAAAATACATAATTTACAAAAAATTTGGAAAAATTAGCAAATTTCAAAGTTTCAGTTTCTCTACTTCTGTAATACATAGTAATACCCCCAAAAATTGTGATGACTTTACATTCCCCATATGTCTACTTCAGGTTTGAATTATTTTGGGAATGATATTTTATTTTTTGGGGATGTTACAAGGTTTAGAACTTTAGAAGCAAATATTGAAATTTTTCAGAAATTTACAAAAACCCAATTTTTAGGGACCACTACAGCTCTGAAGTCACTTTGCGAGGCTTACATAATAGAAACCACCCAAAAATGACCCCATTCTATAAACTACACCCCTCAAGGTATTCAAAACTGATTTTACAAACTTTGTTAACCCTTTAGGCGTTGCACAAGAGTTATTGGCAAATGGGGATGAAATTTGAGAATTTCATTTTTTTTGCCTAATTTTCCATTTTAACCTATTTTTTCCACTAACAAATCAAGGGTTAACAGCCAAACAAGACTGTATCTTTATTGCCCTGACTCTGCCGTTTACAGAAACACCCCATATGTGGCCGTAAACTACTGTACGGCCACACAGCGGGGCGTAGAGTGAAAGGTGCGCCGTTTGGTTTTTGGAAGCCAGATTTTGCTGGACTGGTTTTTTGACACCATGTCCAATTTGAAGCCCCCTGATGCACCCCTAGAGTAGAAACTCCCTAAAAGTGACCCCATCTAAGAAACTACACCCTCAAGGTATTCAAAACTGATTTTACAAACATTGTTAACCCTTTAGGTGTTGCACAAGATTTAATGGAAAATAGAGATACAATTTCAAAATTTCACTTTTTTGGCAGATTTTCCATTTTAATATTTTTTTTCAAGTAACAAAGCAAGTGTTAACAGCCAAACAAAACTCATTATTTATGGCCCTGATTCTGTAGTTTACAGAAACACCCCATATGTGGTCGTAAACAGCTGTACGGGCACACGGCAGGGCGCAGAAGGAAAGGAATGCCATACGGTTTTTGGAAGGCAGATTTTGCTGGACTGGTTTTTTGGACAACATGGCCCATTTGAAGCCCCCCTGATGCACCCCTAGAGTAGAAACTCCAGAAAAGTGACCGCATTTTAAAAACTACGGGATAGGGTGGAAGTTTTGTTGGTACTAGTTTAGGGTACATATGATTTTTGGTTGCTCTATATTACACTTTTTGTGCGGCAAGGTAACAAGAAATAGCTTTTTTGGCACCGTTTTTTTTTGTTATTTACAACATTCATCTGAAAGGTTAGATCATGTGGTAATTTTATAGAGCAGGTTGTCACAGACGCGGCGATACCTAATATGTATATTTTTTTTTATTTATGTAAGTTTTACACAATGATTTCATTTTTAAAACAAAAAAAGTTTTAGTGTCTCCATAGTCTAAGAGCCATAGTTTTTACAGTTTTTGGGCGATTATCTTATGTAGGGTCTCATTTTTTGCGGGATGAGATGGCTGTTTTATTGGCACTATTTTGGGGTGCATATGACTTTTTGATTGCTTGCTATTGCACTTTTTGTGACGTAAGATGACAAAAAATAGCTTTTTTTAAACCGTTTTTATTTAAAAAAAAATTACGGTGGTCACCTGAGGGGTTAACTCATGTGATATTTTTATAGAGCCGGTCGATACGGACATGGCGATACCTAATATGTATACTTTTTTTATTTATGTAAGTTTTACACAATGATTTTATTTTTGAAACAAAAAAAATCATGTTTTAGTGTTTCCATAGTCTAAGAGCCATCGTTTTTTCAGTTTTTGGGCGATTATCTTGGGTAGGGTCTCATTTTTTGCGGGATGAGATGACGGTTTGATTGGCACTATTTTGACGTACATGCGACTTTTTGATCACTTTTATTACCTTTTTTGGGAAGTAAGGTGGGCAAAATTTCAATTTTCTCATCGTTTTTATTTTTTTATTTTTATGGCGTTCACCGTGCGGGGAAAGTAACATGACCATTACGGACGCGGCGATACCAAACATGTGTAGGGAATTTTATTTTTTAATTAGTGATAAATGTGTTTTTTGATTTTCACTTTTTTTTCACTTTTTCTTACTTTTTTTTTTACCCAGACCCTCTTGGTTCTTGAAGATCCAGTGGGTCTGATGTCTGTATAATACAGTACAGAACCCTATATAGGGTTCTGTACTGTATTTTACTTACACTGAACAGATCTATGCTTTTAGCATAGATCTGTTCAGCACCATGGACAGCAGGACGCCTGAGAAGGCGTCCTGTTGCCACGGGAACCTTCCCCCGCTGCGAAGTTGTGGCCACAACTTCGCAGACGGGGAAGGGTAAGGACTGGGGCTTCGGGGGGCTGTCTGGGGGCTCTCTCCCTCTCCCATCGGGGGGCTGCAAAGGCACAGCAGCCCCCCGATGGGAGAGGGAGGGAGCCGCATCTTACTGTTAACTCTTTCCATACAGCGGTCCGTATGGACCGCTGTATGGAAAGGGTTAAACGGCTGACATCCATTCACAGATGTCAGCCGTTTATACCAGGGTGTCAGTAATGTGTTGACACCCTGGTATACCCACTAGAAGCCAACGATTATTCGGCGGGAGGCGGGCGGGGGATCGCGATCCCGCCTGCCGCACCGCCAGCCTCCCGCAGCGCCCACACCGCCCGCAACACCCCCCTGCACCTCCCACCAGGCTAAAATCATGCAGGGGTGCAAGGGGGGTGATAACTATATATTTGTGCCACACTAAAGTTTCTGATCGCCGCGGTCAGGGACCGCGGAGATCAGAAACAGCAGAAATCGCAACAAACCGCAGGTCTGAATTGACCTGCGGTTTGCTGCGATCGCCGATACGGGGGGGGGGTCATATGACCCCCCCAGGCGTTGTGACAGGATGCCGGCTGAATGATTTCAGCCGGCATCCTGTGCGGATTAACCCCTGGGGCGCCACAATCTCAATTTAAACTTATGACGTACCGGTACGTCATGGGTCCTTAAGGACTCGGGATCCATGCCGTACCGGTACGTCATGGGTCCCTATGGGGTTAATGACCAGCGCCGTACATGTACGGCGGGCTGATCGGGCAGATGCAGGAGCTGCGCCCGCCCGATCAGCGCAGGGTTTCGGCAGTCACTGATAACATGAATATTTTTAACTTACTGAAGCTGCTTGATTTAATTGTGAATAGATAATAAAAGCAAAGTCTGCTGGTGTGTTGTCATCAGAGTCTTCATTATGTGTTCTGCTGGACCCACGATGACTTAATTCGGTCCATATAGCAAAAGGAGGTCTACAATCACCCATCAATTTTCCAGAAAAAAGCTTGTTTCACATAAAAAATGTAAACAATGAAAGGATAATGGAATTCAGTTTATTTGGTTTTTGTTCAGACGGATTAGAGGAACGGCAAAATAATCAGTGACATGAACACAAACTTACTGCTGACACCCTCTCCACTCTGTCGGGGGCTCTACTTGTATAAGTGTTTAAAAGAACAGGTTCTGTAGACATCTATATGGAATCATCTGAAGAAGGTGTAAAAGGAGTGCGCTTTTTCTTGGCGCTAACATCGACCTGTAAGGCTGAGTTCACACGAGTTATTTGGTCAGTTTTGGCCCCATGACTGCTTAAATAAGTGAAGTGTGCAGTGATTCTAACCCTGGGTTCACACCTGAGCGTTTTACAGCGTGTTCAAACGCGCTGTAAAACGCTTAAGACATGAAAACCAATGCTTCCCTATGGGAAGGGTTCACACCTGGGCGTTTTACAGCGCGTACGAACGCGCTGTAAAACGCCCGACGCTCAAACAAGTACTTGAGCTTCTTTGGGGCGTTTTGACGCGCGTTTGTGGCCATAGGACACTGCAGTCAATGACACAAACGCGCGTCAAACGCGCGTTTACTATTACAAAAAACGCGCATAAAAACGCGCGACAAAAACGTGCGTAAAACGCGCGTTTGAGGAACGCTCAGGTGTGAACCCAGGGTAAGAGCGACCCCTGTCATCTGCATGTCATACTGACTCACAGTATTATTTCACTACCACAGCAGACTCCCTATGCGCATTACTACAAGGCACAGTGTTCTACACCAGTATAAAGGCTCTTTGCAGCCAGGAAATTGCAATTTTTTAAATGTAATTAGCCGCAAATTTATTTGGATCGAACCAAATATTTCCCTAAAACTTCGGCGAAACTGCGAATCTAATTTTTGAAAAATTCGCTCATTTCTAATTATATTAATGCTGCAATCCCTAAACAAACTAAGTGCTGCACTAAGTACTTAGCAAGTTGTGACATTTTTAGGATTTTTCTCCCTCCTAGATATAACCACAAGATGTCAGTCTACTCTTTGAAAACAAACAGGAGAGAAATTTATCAAGGTTGGCAATCTTGATCTAGTTTACGCTAGCTAATTTATAAAACGACACAGGCTCCTCCAAACATTAGGTGCATCTCTCTCCCTCCTTGGGCCAGAAAGTAAAATCTACTGCCAGCTATGAATAAAACGTCTACAGTCTATTGATTTACGATATATCTATATATATATAATTATATCTATTAAAGATCATATAAATATATATACATACAGACACCCACATCGCAATATAATAACCAACAGCACAGCAATAATACCCTAACTACACTAGCACAATACAATACACAATTCCACCCCAAACTCTTCTCATACACACACACTTTATACCAGCAGCAGCTCACCCAACCTGGCTATGTCCCTATATGCAGGCCAGGGGTAAATCCAGAGTGATGGTGGCACTGCAAGGGTTAATGCAGGCCACAGATACACAGAGCTGAAGGCTGCTGCAGGAGTACAGCAGGGGTTAAGGCTGCTGCAGGGGTTAATGCTGAGGCTACACGGATTCAGCAACATGAATGAGATTGGTGGCAGTGGGATAATTATGCTTAGGGGTAATAGCAGGGGTTATCATATAGGGGTAAAGGTAGGGATAAATGCAGGGGCTAATATGGAGGGGCAGGGAACGGTCGGTCAGGGGTACAGAAGGGTCAAGATCAGGGGAGATATGGAGGAATCGTTGGTGGTATAGGGAAAGATACTTAGTGAAATGCTCGTGGTCCAGGGATGATCCTCGCTTCTCGTCTGGGCTGTGCAGCGCTGCCTCCTCAGAGCTGCCTTCCGGGCAGGTCAGGGTTCTGCCTTAAGCGGAGCACTGCCGGGATATTTTAACCTGGCTGCACTTGCTCCCGTTTTCCCGCGCTGCAGGCGAATGCACGCCTGCAGCCAAGTCCAGGTGGGCCGGCGCGGTGATATGACATCACCGCGCCAGCCCCCGCGCTTCCAGACGGGGGATGATTTGAATCTTCTGCCTGTGAAGCGCCCGCATGCCTCTTGCTGCTGTAATTACAGCATCGGAGGTATGTGACCTACAAGGGCAGGGGAGTTCTTTGTTCCCCTGCCTTTGTAGTACAGAACATCTCTGGCCTTGTCGGAGATGTTATCAAAGGACAGAGGATCAGAATTGATTCTCTGTCCTTTGAAGTAGACGAAACTGGACATAATTGTCCAGTTGTCGGCCTCCCTTCCTTCAGGCGCATTCCAGAGGGGCGGCACCCGATATGGGTTGATATATTGGCCATATTTAGGTCATAAATGGGCAGCTATAAGCCCACATCATGAGGGCACATAAGCGTAAATACATATACAGTATATAGACATGTATGCTGACAAAGAGGCATACATACATCTATATACACTGCCTGTCCAAAAAAAAAGGTTGCCACCTGGATTTAACTAAGCAAATAGTTATGAGCCTCCTATTGGATAATTACTGCATGGGCGATTTTCTTTCAGCTGGCAACAAGTTATTTAACCCCAACTGGTGCAATGAGTTGCTTCACATTTCTTAAACAACCATGTCGAAAGACACATCTCGTGGTCATGGAAAAGATGTTAGTCTGTTGGGGAAGGGTCAAATCATTGGCATGCATCAAGCTGAGAAAACATATAAGGAGATTGCAGAAACTACTAAAATTGGGTTAAGAACTGTCCAATGCATTATTAAGAACTTCAGGAATAGTGGGGACCCATCGTATTCGAGGAAGAAATGTGGTGGGAAAAAATCCTGAATGGTCGTGATCGGCGATCACTTAAACGTTTGGTGAAATCAAATTGAAGAAAAACAACAGTAGAACTCAGGGCTATGTTTATTAGTAAAAGTAAAAGCATTTCCACACGCACAATGTGAAGGGAACTCAAGGAATTGGGACTGAAAAGCTGTGTAGCCGTAAGAAAACCACTAATCAGTGAAGCAAACCAGAAAAAAAAGGCTTCAATTTGCTAGGGAGCATAAAGATTGGACTGGAGCAATGAAAGAAGGTCATGTGGTCTGATGAGTCCAGATTTACCATGTTCCAGAGTGATGGGCGCATCAAGGTAAGAAGAGAGGCAGATGAAGTGATGCACCAATCATGCCTAGTGCCTACTGTACAAGCCTGTGGAGGCAGTGCTATGATCTGGGGTTCCTGCAGTTGGTCAGGTCTAGGTTCAGCAACAGTATGTGCTCCAAGAATGAGGTCAGCTGACTACCTGAACATACTGAATGACCAGGTTATTCCATCAATGGATTTGTTCTTCCCTGATGGCACGGGCATGTTCCAAGATAACAATGCCAGGATTCATCGGGCTCAAATTGTGAAAGAGTGGTTCAGGGAGCATGAGACATCATTTTCACACATGGATTGGCCACCACAGAGTCCAAACCTTAACCCCACTGAGAATCTTTGGGATGTGCTGGAGAAGGCTTTGAGCAGCAGTCAGACTCTACCATCATCAATGCAAGATCTTGGTGAAAAATTGGATGTACTGGATGCAAATAAATCTTGTGACATTGCAGAAGCTTATGCATGCCGTAATTAAAGCTAAAGGCGGTCCAACGAAATATTACAGTGTGTGACCTTTTTTTTTGGGTGGCGACATTTTTTTTGGACAGGCAGTATATATATACATACACACACAACCTGGACAGACCCATATACTGGGCCCACATACAGAGGGGACCCATATGTGTCCACTGGCCATTCAGGGCCAATATATATATATATATATATATATATATATATATATATTTATATATATACATATATTAGAAATATATATATATATATATATATATACACAGTACAGACCAAAAGTTTGGACACACCTTCTCATTCAAAGAGTTTTCTTTATTTTCATGACTATGAAAATTGTAGATTCACACTGAAGGCATCAAAACTATGAATGAACACATGTGGAATTATATACATAACAAAAAAGTGTGAAACAACTGAAAATATGTCATATTCTAGGTTCTTCAAAGTAGCCACCTTTTGCATTGATTACTGCTTTTCACTTCACAGGTGTGCCCTGTCAGGTTTAATAAGTGGGATGTATCTGTACTGTATATACATATATATATACATACATAGTAACATAGTACATAAGGCCGAAAAAAAGACATACAATCCTCGTAAAGACGTAAAGAATCCTTTTTCATGTTTGTGTACAAACCTTCTTTCCTCCAGACGCAGAGGATGGCCCCTCGTCACAGTCCTGGGGATAAATAGATGATGGGAGAGATCTCTGTACTGACCCCTGATATATTTATACATATT
The DNA here is from genome assembly GCF_014858855.1 of Bufo gargarizans. NCBI lineage: Eukaryota > Metazoa > Chordata > Amphibia > Anura > Bufonidae > Bufo > Bufo gargarizans. The sequence goes on along the minus strand of NC_058082.1, from coordinate 109,427,610 downwards.
AATTAGATCTCCCCTCAGTCGTCTTTTTTCTAAAGTGAATAACCCTAATTTTGATAATCTTTCAGGGTACTGTAGTTGCCCCATTCCAGTTATTTCTTTAGTTGCCCTCCTCTGGACCCTCCCCAGCTCTGCTATGTCTGCCTTGTTTACAGGAGCCCAGAACTGTACACAGTACTCCATGTGTGGTCTGACTAGCGATTTGTAAAGTGGTAGGACTATGTTCTCATCACGGGCATCTATTCCCCTTTTGATGCAACTCATAATCTTATTGGCCTTGGCAGCAGCTGCCTGAGACTGGTTTTTGCAGCTTAGGGTACTTTCACACTTGCGGCAGGACGGATCCCACAGGCTGTTCACCATGTCGGATCCGTCCTGCGGCTATTTCGCCGTTCCGCCGGACCGCCGCTTCCGTCCCTATTGACTATAATAGGGATGGGGCGGAGCTCCGGCGCAGCACGGCGAAAGCCGCCAGACTAAAAAGTCCCGCATGTCCGACTTTTTAGTCCAGCTCCTTTCGCCGTGCACCGCCGTGCTGCGCCGAAGCTCCGCCCCCGTCCCCATTATAGTCAATGGGGACGGAGCGGCGGTCCGGCGGCACGGCAAAATAGACACAGGACAGATCTGACATGGTGAACAGCCTGTCGGATCCGTCCTGCCGCAAGTGTGAAAGTACCCTTAGTTTGCTGTTTATTAAAATTCCTAGATCCTTTTCCATGTCAGTGTTACCGAGTGTTTTACCATTTAGTATGTACGGGTGACTTGCATTATTCCTTCCCATGTGCATAACCTTACATTTGTCAGTGTTAAACCTCATCTGCCCAAGCCTCCAATCTATCCAGATCCCTCTGTAGTAGTATTCAAATATCACCCTTCTCTCAATAAGTAATGTGTGAGGAGGACTATGACATAGTATGAATAACTGAGACATGGCTGGATGATAGCTATGACTGGGCGGTTATTGTACAGGGTCACAGTCTGTTTAGAAAGGATCGTCAAAACCGGAGAGGGGGAGGGGTCTTCCTTTATGTAAAGTCCTGTCTAAATCCCACACTCCGGGAAGATATAAGTGAGCGACAGGAACATGTGGAGTCACTGTGGGTAGAAATACATGGAGGCAAAAACAATAATAAAATACTAATAGAAGTTTATTATAAGCCACCTAACATACCAGAGTCCACCGAAAATCTACTATTAAACGATATAGATGAGGCGGCAAATCATGAGGTTGTTATTATGGGGGACTTTAACTACCCAGATATAGACTATAGAACCAAAGGCTGTATATCTCATAAAGGAAACAGGTACATAGGTAAGTTCTAGACTTGACTGGGTGAATCAATGGATGTCATAATTCTTGACTTCTCCAAAGCATTTGACATTGTACCACATAAAAGGTTAGTATATAAAATGAGAATGCTTGGACTGGGAGAAAATGTCTGTATGTGGGTAAGTAACTGGCTCAGTGATAGAAAACAGAGGGTGGTTATTAATGGTACACACTCAGAGTTCTCTTCAATATATTTATTAATGATCTTGTAGAAGGCTTGCACAGTAAAATATACATTTTTGAAGATGACACTAAACTATGTAAAGTAATTAACATGGAGGAGGAAAGTATACTGCTATTGATGGATCTGGATAGATTGGAGGCTTGGGCAAAGAAGTAGCAAAAGAGGTTTAAAACTGACAAATGTAAGGTTATGCATATGGGAAGGAACAATGCAAGTCACCAGTACATACTAAATGGTAAAACACTGGGTAACACTGTACATGTAAAAGGACTTAAGAATTTTAGTGGACAACAAACTAAGCTATAGAAACCAGTGTCAGGCAGCTGCTGCCAAGGCCAATAAGATAATGGGTTGCATCCAAAGGGGCATAGATAGATAATAAGAACATAGTCCTACCACTTTACAAATCACTAGTCAGACCACACATGGAGTAGTGTGTATAGTACTGGACTCCGGTGAACAAGACAGACATAGCAGAGCTGGAGAGTGTTCAGAAAAGGGCAACTAAAGTAATAACTGGAATGGGTGAACTACATTACCCAGAAAGATTATCAAAATTAGGGTTATTTACTTTAGAAAAAAGACGACTGAGGGGAGATCTAATTACTATGTATAAATATATCATCAGTTACAGAGATCTCTCCCATCATCTACTTATCCCCAGGACTGTGACTGTGACGAGGGGACATCCTCTGCGTCTGGAGGAAAGAAGGTTTGTACACAAACATAGAAGAGGATTCTTTACGGTAAGAGCAGTGAGACTATGGAGCTCTCTGCCTGCGGAGGTGGTGATGGTGAGTTCACTAAAAGAGTTCAACAGGGGCCTGGATGTATTTGTGGAGTGTAATAATATTACAGGCTATAGCTACTAGAGAGGGGTCGTTGATCAAGGGAGTTATTCTGATTGCCTGATTGGAGTCGGGAAGTTATTTTTCCCCCTAAAGTGAGGAAAATTGGCTTCTACCTCACAGGGGTTTTTGGTGCCTTTCTCTAGTTCAACTTGAAGGATAACAGGCTGAACTGGATGGACAGATGTATTTTTTCAGCCTCATAAACTATGTTACTATGTTGAATGTTGATGATTATCAATGTTAGATCAGAGGACACTCGCAGCCCCTTCAATCAGCTGACCAATGAGGGGGCCAGTAGTTGGACCACCACAAATAAAAAAATTATCAATAAAGTGTTGGATGTGCAATTTTATTTAATGCCATTCTTTGTTGGCATTGAAGTTGCATCACCAAGAAGAACTCATGGAATAAAGGAAATATTACATGTTAATGTTAGGCAAATGATAAAAAATGGAAACAAAATATTCAAAACATCTTTATTTATTCAGTATAAAGTACAAGTGCCATGTGCACAAGAAATGTGCACACTTAAACCCCCTTGGCATGCTAACAATCATATTATAAAACATTACCTGAGAAATGTTCTGAGTCGCTAAATAATCTTGGCCATAAAGATCATCAAGATCCCTGCTGGCAGCTCCCTTTGTGATTGCCGACCAGTCATGTGCCACATGTGCTCTACGGGAAACAAATCCAGAGACACAGAAAGCAATGGTATCACATTTAGGCCACGCAGGCTGCTCATAGTAGCTTAAGCAACATTCTGATAGGTTTTGTCCTGTTGAAACATGGCTCCTAGGACACTTTTGAAAAATGGCAACCAAAAAAATGTAATGCCAAGCTGTTAGTGTACCTGAAATTCAGACTAGAGGGTCTGGCTACGGTACACTATGCCATCCCACAACATAATCCTGTGAGTAGGACTGGTGTGATATTCTCTTGTGAAGGCCTCTTCAGGGTGTTGTCCATGTGGTCTCCAGACCAATCTCTGGCTATTATTGCATCCAAGACAGAAGTGGGACTCATCATTATATGGGGACAGACCTCCATTCCAGTCTCCATTGCCATCTTGCTGTGCACCATAATAGCCTTTGAGAGTGGTGGCATGAGGTCAATGAAACACCTGCAGCTAGAAATCTGGCTTGTAACCCAGTGTTATGCAAAAGCCTTCTGTTTTGTGTAGACACTATTTGCAAGCCTAGGCTTGGGATGTGACATCAAATTTCGCTTGCACTACAGAAGGGATCACTACACACTATTCTTCTAATCAGACAATTTATTCGAGCAGACGTTTGCCTCTGTGCACCTCTTGCTGTCATTCCAGTTCATCGTTGTTCTCCCAGCCACCAGGAAATGCAACATTGAACAGCAACTGCCAAAGTGATAAAACAATGTCTCTCAGTTCAAGAATTCTGTCTCTCTAAGTTTGTGATAAGTGGCAATAATTGGCATGTCTACAAACAGGAGGCATTGCACAATCATCCTGTCACGTATGCACCGCTGCATCCAGTGACCAGGGATAGGTCTGCCAGGGGCCAAGCTACCTCCAATCTCTCACTATGCACCCAACACACATTCAGGCTGCAAAGTGAGAGCAGATCACCCCCAAACATGCACAGACCCAACACCCCAAACACCAGCTGCCACCACCGACTTTGACGTAAGTCGGAAACGTTGCAAAAGCCACGTATAAATACTCTGCTCACAGGCGATCACACAATCATACATTCAGCCTATGGATTCTTTACAGCAACAAGGCGGACTTATAGAGTGAATATTTTATACACAAAAAATATTGCAGTGCTTACAAAAAACAGATGTAAAATGAGACAATGTAAAAATAAGGTACAAAAACAGTAAGAGTAAATGGGGGAAAATACAGTAACACAAAACTTACTGCCCCCCGGGAGACTCCCACACGGTGTAACAAATAAAATATGTCCACGCAAGATTTTTAGAAAACCTGCAATGGTTTCCAAATTTCCAGCCTAGTCATTGAAAATTGAAATCTCTTTGAAACTTTTCAAAGTCTTTCAAACCTTCTCTTCAGCAGAGATAAAATCCTTCTACAATAGATACACAGCACATACACTCACCTAAAGAATTATTAGGAACACCTATTCTATTTCTCATTAGTGCGATTATCTAGTCAACCAATCACATGGCAGTTGCTTCAATGCATGTAGGGTTGTGTTCCTGGTCAAGACAATCTCCTGAACTCCAGCAGAAGACCCCACCGGGTACCACTCATCTCCACTACAAATAGGAAAAAGAGGCTACAATTTGCACGAGCTCACCAAAATTGGACTGTTGAAGACTGGAAAAATGTTGCCTGGTCTGATAAGTCTCGATTTCTGTTGAGACATTCAAATGGTAGAGTCCAAATTTGGCGTAAACAGAATGAGAACATGTATCCATCATGCCTTGTTACCACTGTGCAGGCTGGTGGTGGTGGTGTAATTGTGTGGGGGATGTTTTGTGGGCACACTTTAGGCCCCTTAGCGCCAATTGGCCATAGTTTAAATGCCACGGGCTACCTGAGCATTGTTTCTGACCATGTCCATCCCTTCATGACCACCATGTACCCATCCTCTGATGGCTACTTCCAGCAGGATAATGCACCATGTCACAAAGCTCGAATCATTTCAAATTGGTTTCTTGAACATGACAATGAGTTCACTGTACTAAAATGGCCCCCACAGTCACCAGATCTCAACCCAATAGAGCATCTTTGGGATGTGGTGGAACGGGAGCTTTGTGCCCTGGATGTGCATCCCTCAAATCTCCATCAACTGCAAGATGCTATCCTATCAATATGGGCCAACATTTCTAAAGAATGCTATCAGCACCTTGTTGAATCAATGCCATGTAGAATTAAGGCAGTTCTGAAGGCAAAAGGGGGTCCAACACCATATTAATTTGGTGTTCCTAATAATTCTTTAGGTGAGTGTATAATTCTACAATAGTTATTACAAGTGCAACGTGCTGCCCCCGGGGCCTAATCGGGGTCCCAGTGCGTAGGAATGGTGATGTTGTGGGCCTAATAGTTTTGTGTCACGGTTCTCCTACCTGTGTACCGTCACTCCCCAGGATTAGGTTCTGTAGCATCAAAGGAGTTGTAGTTGGTAGAAAAAGTTGAGTCCAGATTTGTTGAAGTTTGACGTTTTTTGCTTGAATAAACTTATTGCAACCTTGTGTCATCCAAACAATACTTGCTTTCTCCCTCTTTGTTGTTCTGTTCTCTGGTTTCAGTCTGGTTACTTGACTTTCTAGCAACTCTGGTACCTTTGAGTGGGGTGCCTTTGGCCGTTGACCCCATCATAATACTCAGTCTATGAACTGCAAGGAGTCGTGGTGCTCTACGACCTGCTTCCCCTGGAAGACTTCTACTGCAGGAGGGGGCCGCTCCCCTCACTGTGCAATGTCTCATCTCCTTCCAACTCTCAACTCAATCTAGCTTCCTGCAACCTCCCCCTTGGTAGGAAGCAGGACTAGCCCACTTCTGCCCAAAGGGGGGAGAATAGAATCTTAAGTTCCATTCCATCTAAAAATCTCTTTCTGCCAGATACACTGCCACCTGCTGGTCAACCAGGCACAGTGCATGTACAGACAATACATAACAGTTACATAACAATATGATTAAGACAGTATCAGAGGACCTGGAAATAAATACACAGATGACATTATTTGTTAGCCATTAGAGACAGTAGCTAGGTGTAGGAATAGTAGTGCCCACTCTGGGGTACTGCACAAGTATGCACCCAGATATCATATTTATGACATATCCCACATGACTTGATCTGATTTTCGAGGTTTGATGTGGCTTAAAAATGTTGCTTTTAATCTGGCTTTTATACCACCTCCCATATGCCACAGATTGGATCTAGGAGCTTGAAAATGTAATCGTCTGCAGATTTTAGCAACACTTGCTATTTCAGTTTGTGCAATTACAATGTTGAGGAGTTCTGCATCACAAAGTGTAAATGATAACATTCTTCACTGATTAGGTAAGGCCTTTCTTTGCCTGCATCCCCTGTCTCACCCTTTTCTGGGGAATGTTGCAAGACCCTGCATGGTTCTTATGTTTGCCTTTCCTAACAAGCTGTGAACTTTCAGTAATATGTGAATAATTCATGTAACCGTTTGTGATCTTTAAACTCTACAGGAAGCCGATGCATCTCTAAAAGAGTCTGTTCACTTCTAGAAGACAGTGTACAGGAGGCATGCATTATATGCCTTGGATACATAGCAGTATCAACTGATATAACTAAAAACGTATAATGAGCCTGAGGTTTTCTAAGCTATTCTAAAAGAAAATAGTTTTAATCTATAAATTTACTAAAAGCATATAATCATGTATACTATATTAACAACAGATGTGCCCCCAACCATCCATTTTCATCCCTTTCTTTCCAGAATTCCAGAGAAGCATGTATGGCCTATAAGTCTCCACATGCTGATTAAGGCGCTCTCCCCAAGGAGAGATAGTAACCCCCCAGGACTTAGGCCTCTCACCCAGTTAAGACAGTACTCTCTCCTCTGCACTAATGAGGGAAATCACCCCGACACAGTTGTCTGCAGATGAGTTACTGGCTTATTTAAAGGGTCAAATATTAACTTATAGAATAGATGTCTTACATCTGGTGGCATTAGAGGCAAAGCCTGCTAAGAACTCATTTGCATCCATTTCTTTCCAGAATGTATGGCCTATAAGTCCCCTCACGCCGATTAAGGTGCTCTTCCCAAGGAGAGATAGTACCCCCAAATCCCAACCATCCAAAGACTGCAGGTACATCTCAAAATTAAACAACCCAGGACTCTTATAGTCCACATAATATGGGTTAAGTGGGGTGGCCACAGGTTTTTTTAAACAAAGGATTTTAGGTGAACATTATTTATTTAATTTCAATGCCTATCTTCTCCAATGAGGCTTGACAAATTTATACCATCACATATGCAGAAACCGCTGAGGCAAAAGGCATGTAGACTGTCTTCACTGCATAATCAGGGCATGGAACAAACCGCCTTTTAGGAGGTAGTATATAACTTTATTTTCCTCTGAACACCCCAACCTAACAGCATGCAAGCTTTATCCAAATCATTCAGCAAACCAGATAAGAATATAGCTAAACCAATCTGGTTCAAATGCACCCTTATTTTGAAGCATTAAAGGGAACCTGTCATGTGGATATTTGATTATAATCTAACTAATTATATACAATCGTTAACTACTAAAAAGTACCTTAGATATATTCACTTACTGGTGTGACAGATGGTTACCTCATAATATACACACAAAGATGCCGCATGCTAATGAGCTGATTCGAGTCCGGCGTGAGGTCATCGAGTCCTGCGTATATTTAATTCAGAGCTATAGCTACTCCCCTGCCCACCTGCTGCTGATTCATATGGAAACAAACTGTCATTCAGCAGCAGGTGGGCGGGGAGAGTCAGGAGCTCATGAATATTCATGACTCATCATTATCAGCTGGAGCTTTTCAATACAAGATGTTGGCAGATTGACTGGGTCAATTAAAGAAAGTGACCCAGCATTTTGCTAAGAGAATCAGTCACTTATTTATGTTGCCCTTAGTTAGGACACCATAAAACTGGTGACAGGTTCCCTTTAAGTCTCCCTCCAACTCACGGTAATATACAATCACACCCCCAATGACCAAACATATTTAGGTACTTGAACTTCAACAAATGCTTGGCTCTCTCTATGGTGTCAGGATCTCATGCCCCTTTTCCAAACAAGCCAAAAAACCACCTCAGACCACACTTAAACCACACAGGGCAAAAACTCTTGATAAACAAGAAGTCCTGCTTAATCAAGGAACTTAGTTTCCCTACTTTTATGTGAGCCAAATCATTTCTGCCAACATGATCTAGCAAAACTAGCAGGACCATGGATCTGACTGCTGATAGCCACCACTTCTGGCAAAACTAATAGCCAATGAAGACCTCTCATCCTATCCAGTAAATATCGGCCATGTGAATACCCAAGTCCAAGCCACATGGATGGAGAGCAGCTCCCCTCACCTCCCATAAAATATATGAATGCACCTGTAGCCAAATTTGTGGGTGAGGAGAATCTAAAAGAAGACACATGTAAGAATTTCTATAAAAAAGGAAATGTCTAACAATTAAATCCGGACAAAAATAAAACATTAAGATTTCCAAGGTCCTAATCGCTTAACCTCGTCATCACCTATTCTGCAAGCATCAGCCACAGTTGCTGCTCCAATCCTAAATGATTGCATTACAAATTCGTGGTCGAATTTGGACAGAGTCTAAACCCAGCTCCCTGATACAGGATACCGAACTGGAAATGTGTAAGTAGAATAGTAGATGCATGAATTAAAAACTGATCCCCTCCAGTGTGAACCCTAAAATAATCACCCATGGACCTTACCGGACAGTAGTCTGTCTCCAAAGAAAAAATGGTCAAACAACCAGCCCTTTTACTATTGATCACATTTACAGTGGATATAAAAAGTCTACACACCCCTGTTAAAATGTCAGGTTTCTGTGATGTAAAAAAGTGAGACAAAGATAAATAATTTCAGAACTTTTTCCACCTTTAATGTGACCTGTAAACTGTACCACTCAATTGAAAAACAAACTGCAATCTTTTAGGTAGAGTGAAGAAAACCAAACAAAAAAGTTAATATAATGTGGTTGCATTAGTGTGCACATCCTCGTATAACTGGGGATGTAGCTGTGTTCAGAATTAAGCAATCACATTCAAAATCATGTTAAATAGGAGTCAGCATACACCTGCCATCATTTAAAGTGCCTCTGATAAACCCCAAATAAAGTTCAGCTGCTCTAGTCGGTCTTTCCTGAAATTTTCTTAGTCGCATCCCACAGCAAAAGCCATGGTACACAGAGAGCTTTCAAAGCATCAGAGGGATCTTATTGTTAAAAGGTATCAGTCAGGAGAAGGGTACAAAAGAATTTCCAAGGCATTAGATATACGATGGAAAACAGTGAAGACAATCATCATCAAGTGGAGAAAATATGACACAACAGTGACATTACCAAGAACTGGACGTCCCTCCAAAATTTATGAAAAGACGAGAAGAAAACTTGTCTGGGAGGCTACCAAGAGGCCTACATGTGACAACAATCTCCCGTATTCTTCATATGTCTGGGCTATGGGGTAGATTGGCAAGACGAAAGCCTTTTCTTACGAAGAAAAAAATCCAACCCAGGCTACATTTTGCAAAAACACATCTGAAGTCTCCCAAAAGCATGTGGGAAAAGGTGTCATGGTCTAATGAAACCAAGGTTGAACTTTTTGGCCATAATTCCAAAAGATATGTTTGGTGCAATGACAACACTGCACATCACCAAAAGAACACCATACCCACAGTGAAGCATGGTGGGGGCAGCATCATGCCAAGGGGCTGTTTTTCTTCAGCTGGAACTGGGCCTTAGTTAAGCTAGAGGGAATTATGAACAGTTCCAAATATCAGTCAATATTGGCACAAAACCTTCAGGCTTCTGCTAAAAAAGCTGAACATGAAGAGGAACTTCATCTTTCAGCATGACAAAGACCCAAAGCATACATCCAAATTAACAAAGGAAAGGCTTCACCAGAAGAAGATTAAAGTTTTGGAATGGCCCAGCCAGAGCCCAGACCTGAATCCGATAAAAAAATCTGTGGGGTGATCTAAAGAGGGCTGTGCACAGGAGATGCCCTCGCAATCTGACAGATTTGGAGTGTTTTTGCAAAGAAGAGTGGGCAAATCTTGCCAAGTCAAAATGTGTCATGCTCATACCCAAAAAGACTGAGTGCTGTAATAAAATCAAAAGGTGCTTCAACAAAGTATTAGTTTAAGGGTGTACACACTTATGCAACCATTGTATTTTATTTTTATATTTTTTCTTCCCTCTACCTAAAAGACTTCAGTTTGTTTTTTAATTGAGTGGTACAGTTTATAGGTCACTATAAAGGTGGAAACAGTTCTGAAATAATTTATCTTTGTCTCTTTTTTTTTTTCATCACAGAAACCTGACATTTTAACAGGGGTGTGTAGACTTTTTATATCCACTGTAAAAAACATCCTGCGAAGATAACTAACTTTACAGAGAATAGCTGAGATCAGTACAAACCACCTGTAATACAACAAAAAACTTGCTAAAGAAAGACACTGTAACCGTCGCTGATCACCTACCCGTTTCTTTACTCCAGCCCTTAACAATTGAAAGAACCGCAAAATGTTTAGTAATTTCAGGTGACCCATACAACTTGAGCATGAAAGCAACCTCAGCTAAGGACTTTTGAGACACATTGGTAGAGATGTCACCGTGGCACAGCAAAGACAAAAATTTTAAAGTTTTATCCAGCAACCTACCCACTTCCCGTCACACCACACCACTGGCACACACCAACCACTGTGACCAAGCCTTTGAATGTTAACACCAGGTAGGTGGGAAAACAGAGCATTTTACCAAATCTACAAGTTCTCTACCACTGTCCACAAGAACGCCAGGCAAATGGCTCTATCCACATTTGTCCTCAGATGTAAATTACTGAATAGCTGAAAATGGCAGCAATAAAGCCAAAAAAGAAAAAAAAAGGCTATTCTACATTAGAAAAAAGCTTGAGCAAAGTCAAGTTCAATGATAATCCTAACTCCCACCAAGCAGTAGGCCAAGCACTGACACCCACTACATTAGAAAATGACTCAGAAGCCTGTATCCCTAGCTGCATATGGGGGGATAACTCACAGCTACAGTAGAACACCTTTTCCCCTGAAAAATGGCTTGCCCATGGCAAGGCCTTCCACACCAATAAATCTCCCTCATGAATTTAGTAATCCTTATTAAATGATGAGGCCTAGAAACACCAACTGTTGACAACGATAAACAGTGGGAAAAAACTGTACCTATGGGTATCACTTTACATGAAAAGACTAACCTACCTAACAGTACCTGCATCTGATGTAAAGTAAAAAAATTTGCAACAACCAACTGATCCACTGTGGACACCAAACAAGACAGTTTATCCGGAGGCAAAAGGAAAGTACCCTATACCGGATCAATCTTAATACCAAGAAAAGATAAACATGTAACCAAACCTTCAGTCTTGTCAGCCGAAAGCGGTGCACCTGGCTGATCCATCAAAGAACAAAAGGAGTTCAACCAACTGGAGAATCTGGGGGCTAGCAAATAGAAAATCAGGACTACAGGATTACTGACTGGACACCAGTTTCCAAACGCAGTAACCACTCCAAAAAGGAACTAAATACATTAAAATTATAATGTGAAACAGAACACCCCATGGGCATACACATGGCTACAAAAAGCTGATCCTCCAAACATTAGCTCAACAAGGGGAAACACTCAGGATATACTGTTAACAAGCAAAGGGCCAAAGCTTTATCAGATATGGCCAAGAGAGCTAGCTACTTGTCTGGCCGTACGCACTAAGTGTACAGCTTTATCAAACAATGTATACCTAACTGTCGCTTCCTCTTTTGAGATGCCATCACTGACTGAAGGACTTCCATACCTTCTTCGGGACCAAGCCCAATGGTGACATCCACAAATTAGAAAGGGGTGGCTCAGAAAAATGACCTGTCATACAGCCTAAAACTACTTCTTTCAATACGTTGTCCTTTGCCAAACTAACATTGTCATGTACTGGCCACGAATTCTGATTGAACTGCAAAACCATGGGATGCTCATACAGATTATAAAAAGCCCTCGTGAAACCTGTCCTAAGCAGGCTTGCTTCCCATTTCTTGGGATATAGCTCTAACCACTGCAGCAGTATGCCACTTTTCACTGGCATTCTGTCCACCCCCGGATGAGCTCAATTTGGGGGATTGCCTCATCTGGCAGAAATACCGGAGCAACGAGTGTGCACCATCACAGATAGAGCATTTGTGTCTAAATTGACAGTTTGTATAGAACCTGCAGTGGTCTTCATTAAATAAACAACAAGCCCCTGTGAGCTTATGGATCGCATGGCCAGACTTGGACTGTCCTAACCCTGTGAAGCCTCTCTGAAAGGGCTGTGGAGGCCGCTGTGCTATTAATCTGAATCCAGATGTCAGTGACCTTGAAGGCACAGGCACAATGCCAACCAACTCCTTGATTCGTCATGATTTCTCCACCAAGCTGAACCTCAGTGCAGCTTGTGGACACTATAATTGTATGCAAGTACACCAGGGGTCTCAAAACACATGGCCCATGAGGTACTTATTGGCGGCCTGTGATCCAGTCAGTTTATGGGGGGCCACAAGTGTAGGAGGTCGCAATTACATCATCACGACCTCCTGTGCTGGATCTTAGGTGTCACAATGGCATGGCTAAGACCGCCTGTGTCTGTTCATGATCACTTCATCACGCCACATGAGATTCATCGCAGGAGGTTGAGGTGATGTCATAAACTCAGGAAACAGACCAGAAGATGACGGCAAAGAATGTGAATCAGTATTTTATTTTTTAATATGTTGGCTATTTGGGGCAATATGGAAGGGGGGGGGGGGGGGCATTAATACAGGCTGAAGCACTATGGGAAGAGGGGGACTTATAATACAAGAAGCACTACAAGTGCGGGCTAAAACAATACAGGGAACACTATAATACACGGCACTAAAAGAGAGGTGTTAATAAAAATTTGAGCACTACAGAGGGGCATTATAATACAGGAGGCACTACAGGGGCATAATAATACAGGGGGCACTATAGGGAGGTTATAACTGCAGAAGGACATTAGAACTACAGGAGGCACTGTAGGGGGATTAGAACTACAGGGGGGCTTTATAAATACTGGGCTAGTACATGAGGCATTCAAAATACTGGAGCTACTATAGGGGGTCACTATATGGGGCATTGTTACTACCCTCATAGACTTTGTGACACAGTGAAGGGAATGGTCTGGGAAAATAGGTATTTTCCTCCCAGCATGTGCTGCTAGCCTGATTTGCAGCCAGGTGGGATCAAATACTGGACTGAATTTTAATTGCTAGTTCGTATTTTTGGCAGCACCTGGCTGTCCTTAAATAGACAGCTGGGCTCAGCAGCAGGATCTCTGTGTTGGGATCTGAGGCTTGGTGCCAAGTTGGAGGGTTGAGACCCATGGGCAGAGGAAACAGGCCCCCTAAAGCCTGCCGTGGACTCCTGGAGGCAGAACTGACATCAAGGTGACTTGTCTTATATGAACGTTCCAATTTGTGTGAAGTAACACCAAAATGTACTTTGTATGTGAAGTAAACACCAAGACTGCAAAGTAACAAATTGTTTTGTGCGTTTGCCTGAAGTGTGAATAAACACTGAAGTTTTGCGTTAAGATCTTGTCTTTTGCCTCTGTACTGCGTCCGCTTACCTATCTAACAGAGCGAAACCTCACAACTTCTATTATGACGGAATGCAATACGAAAATGCCTCTTATCGGCTTCCATGGTGCATGCTGTTATATAATTCTGTTATGGTCCATGTTAACGGAATGCATTACAGAATTCTTAGATAACCCAAACCCCAAACTTGCAAATCGCAAGTTTGCTCAACACTAACCCTAACGCACCTGCAAACCCGACCTTAAAGGGGTTATCCCATGAATAATATAAAAAAATGAAAATCAGACATCATAGAGCACATGCCAACCTCTTTCTAACAAAGCTAGAACCAGCCCTGTACCTGACATGGATCCAGAGATCTCCCCATTCTTTGCTCTGCTAGACTTATATCAAGCTGAAAGCTCAAAGAGAGTGTCTTTTCTGTTGCAGCTAAGGGGTCGTGTCTCAGCTCTCCCTATCACAGGTCAGGAGGCAATTGAAGGATGAAACTGAGCATGTGCGGCCTTGTCAGTGAGCAGGTCAAAGAAATAATAAAGAAACAAACAGCAGGTGGCGCTACACAGATACATTTTATTTAATAACTCTGGCTATGCTAAATTTTTAATTACATGCAATTACAAAAGTATTCAGATCCATGTGCTGGTTTAAAAACTGTAGAATATTTTTTGTGGGACATCCCCTTTAAGTGTCTGTTTTTATGCTTGTTTGAAGAGAAGTATGTCTCAGTCTAAACACATTCTGGATTAATGCAGAGCATTAGCCATGAGTACAAAATGCTGGCGTGTGATCAGAGTTCAACTTGATGACTTCTTTAACTCTGGCCATGTTCGCATCTCCTGTGAATGTTTCCGGCAGGCTGTTACGATAAAGAATCGGAATATTTTAAACAGCTGCAGTAAAGAATTACCTTGTTCATTTGGAGCTGGACTGCCTAGTTTTTCAAGATAAAGAACAGCGTACCAGAGTTCACTGGATCTGGTATTGCCAGATTTTACAGATCACCGCCAGATCCCTATTGACTATAATGGAATCTGGCGGTGATCCAGCCACTTTATGGCATAAATGCCGGATTTTGGTTGGACAAAAACAATTGCATGCAATGTCTTATTGGTCCAGTCGACAGCCAGATCCTCTTTCTGCAGATGCGTACCCTTCCTTCTATGTCCTGACATTTTTATCTACCATTCTACTATCCTTTTATTTCCTATCTGTGTATAACTAATAGAGGTCTTCTGTCTGTCAGGATCAGTTCTGCATGGAGAAAAGCCTAGTAAACAATTTTTTATTATATTAAAAGGCAGCTTTTGCTACAGTTTCAGTCCAAAAACAACTTTAAGGCACTATGCATATGGCAGAGGTGATGGTACTTAAAAGGAGTCATTTATCAAGAAACTTGCAACTTTTTTAATCGTAAAAAAAAAAAAAGTTGCAAGTCCCTTTTTGACCAGCCATGCAACAATATGTAGTTTTTTATGCCCTGTTCGACAGTTGGGCGGGATGGTGGCAGAGCAGAGGCCATACATGGATGGAACCAGGCCCTGGCAAATTTACCAATATTTATTTCTGAAAACAGGCATAAATGTTGGTGAAAAACTAAGCCAGGGGCTTGAGTAGTTTTTACACCAGGCGCAAAGACTGCCGTAGATGCAATTAATTAATGATGAAGTGCACACCTCTTCATAAATTTGCCAAATCTTATGGCAGCATAGAGGAACATCTAAGACCGGTGTAAAAAGCGGGTCTTAGTAAATGACCCGCAGAATTTCTGCTGGGACAAGGCTTTCTGTGTGTAAGGCTATTTTAGAGTGTTATTCTAGAAGCAATCCTTTCAGTCTGTAGTGCAGTGGATGTGGACCCATTGTGTCACTGACTACCACCTGTCTTCACCCCTTTTACCTCTATACAGAGACATCTGGTCACCAGATGAACCATCAGGCCGCTACCTCTTGAAGTAGTCTCTGTGTAGTGACAGCAAACTCAGGCAGGTCAAGAGACACTGGTGCGTGGCACCAAAGGGGGCAGGCAAAATCATGGTCAGTGGATAAGCTGAGGTCAGGGCAGCACACCTTCACAGGGAAAAGCAAGCTAGACTACCTATTGCTCGGTCATGTTAGAACAGTGGAAGGTGCCTTAAATACCCTGAGAACACTAGTCGTAGACTGCCAGCCTAGGATGTATGCACTCTGACCCTTTAACAGCTGGAGTACACATGCACACCCTATAGCAGACAGAAGTAGAGATGGCGGTCGTTTCGCAGCGAACTTATGGAGATGTCCACCGGCGTCATATTTTTTACATTGTGAAGAACTTTGACCCATGACACATCCATCAGGTGGTACAGGACAGCCAATTGAGATGTTTCAGCACATAGATATACCCCCTACCTTATAAATAAACCTGATCTGGCCGCCATTTTACATTCAGTCTTCTGCCAGTGTAGGGAGAGGTTGCTGTGTGGAGCAGGGAAAGACTGTTAGGGACACCAAACGCTAGCTAATAGGGCCACAAAAGTCCTTTTAAGGACTGGCATAGGTGTGCTATCGATAGGTGTGACATAGGCCTCATGCACACGGCCGTTGTTTGGGTCCGCATCCGAGCCGCCGTTTTGGCAGCTCGGATGCGGACCCATTCACTTCAACTCCATGTGCTGTCCGCATCCGTGGCTCTGTTCTGCGGCCCCATAAAAAAAAATATCATGTCCTATTCTTGTCCGTGCTTTGTGGACAAGAATAAGCATTTACATTGCCGGCGCCCGTTCCGCAAATTGCGGAAGGCAACATGGGCGGCTTCCGTTTTTTGCGGATCCGCGGTTTGCGGACCGCAAAAAACGGCACGGCCGTGTGCATGATGCCTTACTGAGGGGTGTAATATACTTATAATATACTTTCTAACATAGAAAGTATATTATAGTGCAATTGTATTGTGCAGCAGTTGTGTGCGGTTCTGCTGTGATACTGCAGCTACACGGAGGGACAAAAGCTATTGGAACAAATCATTTCTACTAGCGTGATATACCAGTTGCCCCCCAAAAAAATTGATTGAGGCAGGGGTGTTATATACCAATTATATACTTTCTATATAGTGCATTTGGGTAGTGCAGCAGTTGTGTGCGGTTCTGCTGCGATACCGCAGCTATACAGAGGGACAAACGCTGTTGGAACAACTAATTGCAACAGGTGTGATATACCAGTTGCCCCCCAAAAAAACTGATTTAGGCAGGGGTGTTATATATCAATTATATACTTTCTATATAGTGCATTTGGTTAGTGTAGCATTTGTTTGCGGTTTAGCTGCATTAGCTACAGAGAGTGACAAACGCCATTGGCACAAATAATTTCTACTGGTGTGAAATACCAGTTGCCCCCCAAAAAAGTGGAAAAAAAAAGTGGGCTACAGTAAAATTGTTATTCAGTGAACACATAATGTACCTCGAGCCACATAATCACAATTTATTTTATGTCAGATGAATGCCTAAGTTTTAAGGCCCGTACTCCTGTGGCCTAAAATAAAAAAATTCTAGGCTCCAACAGGGCACATTTCAGAGAATTTCCCTTTAAGATGCATAAAAATCTCCCCTGATTAAGATACATATTTTTTGCTGGAATTTTTGTCATTGATCCTCCTCTAGTATGTCACTGTCAATGTTGTGGGACTATTTGTGCACTTCTACTAAGTATTTGGTGGCTGCAAATATGGGCTGAAGGTTTTCAGGTTCGCCTGCCATAAAAAATTGAATGGGGCCAGAACATTTGATCGCGTTCGCGAGCCGTCCCGGCCGATGTTCCTCCATCACTAGACAGAATTACTGCAGGCCAGCAGAAGGCCACAGCCCAGTGTGGAGTGAATAGAGCAGAGAGACAGCGGGTTTGGACTAGGGATCGGCCGATTATCAGAGTTACCGATATTATTGGCCGATATTCATGATTTTTAAAGTTATCGGCATCTAACTTTGCCGATATGCCGATAATGCGTCCAGCGCGCTATCACAGAACATGAGCATTCTGCTGTCAGCGCGCTCATGTTCCCTCAGCAGCACAGGGTAGAAGGAGTCACTCTCTCCCTCCCCCCTGTGCCACGCTGCCAATAAGGAGAGACGGGAGGAGGCGGGGCGGGCGCACTGCCCCTCCAATGATAATTAACGTCTAATGCAAATACAGGAGCCGGTGCCCAGCCTATATGACAGGAAGTTGAGATCAGTGGAAGTTAACCCCTCAGTCGCTGATCGCAGCTCCCTGTCAGAGGCAGGGTACCGGCTGTGTGATTCTGCGCCGACACACCCGCCTCCTGTATTAAACGTTAATTATCATTGGTGGCGCAGTGCGCCCTCCTCAGTATTAAAAACATTGGTGGTGCAGTGTGCCCCCCCACCCCTAGTATTAAAATCATTGTTGGTGCACTGCATCCTCCCCCCCACCCCCCAGTATTAAAATCATTGGTGGCGCAGTGTGCCCCCAACTCCCCCAGTATTGAAGTCATTGGTGGCAGTAGCCACAGGGTCCCCTCCCCTCCTCTTTATTGGTGGTGCAGTGTTAGCTTCTGATCGGAGCCCCAGCAGTGTAATCCTGGGGGCTCCAATCGGTTACCATGGCAGCCAGGACACTACTGAAGCCCTGGCTGCCATGGTAATCTCCCTGCTGCTGTGTGTACTATGCACAGGGCAGCAGGGACAGTGAGAAGTCCTATTCATCCTAATAGATCTCTATTAGGGTGAATAGGACAAGGGATTAAAAGATCCCAGGTTCTAGCCCCTAATTCCCAATTTTACATATAAAATATATAAACAATAAACAAATAAACATATCACATATTGCCACCTCTGAAAAGTCCAAACTATTAAAATATATATTTTTTAAATCTCCTATGTGGTGAACGTCGTAACAGAAAAATTATCGGTATAAGTTATCGGCTATCGGCCTGAAAGTTCACAGGTTATCGGTATCGGCTCTAAAAAAACCATATCGGTCGATCCCTAGTTTGGACAAGGTCAGGTGAGTGTTCCAGTGGCATTACCCACCAGGATCAGGGAGATGTCAAGCATTAATACATCATATGATGAAACATGACACAACTGTTTGATTCTTAAGCCTCGTGAGTAAAAACCTCTTGTATGTATTAAGAGACGTTCAGTGTACAAAAAACTCTACACATCTCCTTGGGCATTGTACCACAGGGAGCTTATTCACACTACAGTGATTCATGTCCATGTGCTACACAATAAGCCATTGAATTCCATGTATGTATGCAGATGTATCTTATTGTCCGCAAACCGTTGTTGTGAAGGAAAAAAAAACGGAAGCATGCGCTATTTTGGTCTATTGGCAGACAGGATGTGGCCATACTATTCAATGAGTCCGTTAAAATCGCACACAGCACATGCATGCCATCCGTGTGCAGTCTCTTGCTTACAATATTGTGGGGGGGGGGAAAGGATGAACTACAAATTGGCGTGGTATTAAGAAGCAGGAAGTGCTCAACCCCATATGCAGTGGCACATCTATACAGGGGGGCAGATCCTGCACTTGTGGTCCGTTGCTAATGGCAATCCCCAGCAAAAATGCATACAATGGAGGATGCCTGCAGCGGACCTCAAGTACCACAATGGACATCCTACACAGGATAGCAATTGTGTGGATGTGATAAGCAGTCAAAATAACATAACAAAAACAAAGACAGGTGCACTATGCGGTCTTACTAACCCTCATACTGATGTAAAATTGAGAATTAGCCAACATATCCTGCTTGGAGGACATGTCTGAGCCCGAGCACCGCGCCAAGGTTTCTCAAGTAGCTCGGGAACCAGTACGAGGGTTAGTAAGACCGCATAGTGCACCTGTCTTTGTTTTTGTTATGTTAAAAAAAAAGGATGACATTCATGGAGACAAAAAAAAAAAGGATCAACCGGTCTGAAAAAACACAAAGACACGTCCTGGACTTGGTAACTTTGAGAATGCAAACGCTTTTGCATCTGCAAAATAAACTGTAAGCGCCGAGGTTGCACTGAGATGTAATATATGCAAATGCACAAATCTGTCACGATGTTTACAATCAGCATAGTCAACATATGATTTTCACAACAGAATGAATGAAAAAAGTTATAGGAACAACAAATGGAAATTCCCTCATGCCGACTTCTATTGTAGCTCTGAACGCGTACGTAAAGCTTGGAATGTGGAAAGACGTCAGAAACAAAATATCTCCTTAATTGCAAATTTATCTCTTGTGTAAATCACAAATACAATCTGTGTCTAGTAACATGTTCAGGACAATTAATCTTATCACGTGTGTAGCAATGTAAATATATTATGCAGATTTGTTATACTTATTCTGTGTTACATGAGATAGTGATTTGTACACATTTCATGATAAATAACACAAAAATGTAACTGCTGTCAAATGTCCCAGACTACTGGCGACCAGTACAGACGCCAAGCTCGAGGTAGTGCAATCTATCACAGTACTGGCGCTATCCTATACAATTATTATTATTTTTTTTTTACTTATTTACTGTATAAAGCTCTTTTCACATTGCCTTCTGTGAACACATAAGCTCTCAGTATGTACACCAAATGTGCGATAAGCTGCCGATTTCACCCGATGGAGGCCAAGAGCGTTCTTTTGGCCTGCATTGAGCTTGGATATGGACGTGGGGGTGGTGGCTCATTCTTCTGTATCTAGGCCAGAGCAGAAAAATGTTAAACATGCTGCAGATGTGAACCTAGCCTTATATGTTATTTAATACCAGTTTTTATCTGCTTGGCTGCAGCATTGTCCCTGTGTTACCATATGGCCGCTTCTGCCCGTCACTGGCCTTAGTGATTCTCTGCCATATACCACCACAGCCATCATATGGGCATACAGGCATGTCATCACAGTAAATAAAGAAGCAGCACTGGAGTGGTGGCAGACGTGTCAGGTGAGAAAAGGTTCAATTCAGGGGCGTACATAGAAATCACTGGACCCCATAGCAAGAATCTAAATTAAGCCCTGACGCCCATTCATAGCCCCTCCCACTACCAGTTCCTGGCCAGTATACACAGCGCTGTACTGATATGTGAGGTATGAGGTATAAATTACAGCTTGTACCTCACATATCAGTACACTGCTGAATATACTACAGTATATACCTGTACACACTGCATCTATTGTACCTTGTACCTCACATATGAATACACTGCTGTATATACTGTATATCTTAACACACTGCATGTCTTATACCTCACATATGAATTCACTGCTGTATATACTATATACAGAGGCGTACATAGGAATCACTGGGCCCCATAGCAAAAATCTGAATTGGGCCCCTTAACCCCGCCCACTACCCACCATGGCCCCTCCCACTTCCTGACTTTGCTCCTCCCATGCCACACCCCCATTAAATAAATTTATACATGACCTACAGAAACTGTTAGGGGTTTCCTGGGGGTGACCTGTCACATGGGATATCTGCTGCAGCCTGCAGGTCTCCTTATTTGGGGTGCCATGTTAGGCTACTTTCACACTTGCGTTCGGGTCTCCGCTTGTGAGTTCCGTTTGAAGGCTCTCACAAGTGGCACCGAACGGATCCGTCCAGCCCTAATGCATTCTGAGTGGATGCGGATCCGCTCAGAATGCATCAGTATGGCTCCGTCTGTCCTCCGCTCAGCAGGCGGACACTTGAACGCTGCTTGCAGCGTTCGGGTGTCCGCCTGGCCGTGCCGAGGCAAACGGATCCGTCCAGACTTACAATGTAAGTCAATAGGGACGGATCCGTTTGAAGTTGACACAGTATGGCTCAATTTTCAAACGGATCCGTCCCCCATTGACTTTCAATGTAAAGTCAAAACGGATCCGTTTGCACTATCATGAACAAAAAAAAAAATGTTTTGTTTTTTTTGTTCATGTTAATGCAAACGGATCCGTTCTGAACGGATCTAAGCGTTTGCATTATAGGTGCGGATCCGTCTGTGCAGACACCAGACGGATCCGCTCTGAACGCAAGTGTGAAAGTAGCCTTAAAGGGAATCTGTCACTAGCAATTTACCCCCAATTTTTTTTTTCATGAATCCATGTTTAACAGAGTACCTGTTTTCCATCTGTCTTGTTCTTTTGATTGTGAGTCTTGTCATGTCTTCAAAAAATCGATTCTTATGATATGTAAATGACGCTGTAAGGAGCCCAGAGGGGCGTTATTCTTTCTCCACGGTGCCCAGGAACGCCCCTCTGAAGTGCCGTGCCCGGCTAAGTTTGAAAACTAATAACGCCTCCAAGTTCATCTAAATCGCCTCCCAGAGGCGCGGCTAAGTGCTCAACACCCCCCCTCCTCAGTGCCGCGCTCTGCGGCAAACACCCCGATCCTCCTCTCGCCGGCATCCCAAATCCCGCGCAGGCGCAGTGCCGTCAGTCATCTTATCATAGCGCAGGCAATCGCCGGCACTCCGCCTGCGCGGGATTTGGGATGCCAGCGAGAGGAGGATCGGATTTGGGAGGCGATTTAGATGAACTTGGAGGCGTTATTAGTTTTCAAATTTAGCCGGGCACGGCACTTCAGAGGGGCGTTCCTGGGCACAGTGGAGAAAGAATAACGCCCCTCTGGGCTCCTTACAGCGTCATTTACATATCATAAGAATCGATTTTTTGAAGAAATGACAAGACTCACAATCCAAAGAACAAGACAGATGGAAAAAAGGTACTCATGGATCCATGTTTAATAAAGTACCTTTTTTCCATCTGTGTTCTTCTTTTCCATGTCAGTCTTGTCCTTTCTTCTAAAAATCGATTCTTAGGACATGCAAATGACGCTGTAAGGACTGGAGCCCAGAGGGGCGTTTTTCTTTCTCCACGGTGCCCAGGAACGGTGCCCCTCTGATTAGTGCCGTGCCCGCCTAAATATGAAAACTACTAACGCCTCCATCATTTAGCTGAATCGCCTCCCAGAGGCGCGGCTAAGTCCTCAACACCCGCCCCCCTCCTCAGCGCCGCGCTCTGCAAACACCCGATCCTCCTCTCGTCGGCGTCCCAAATCCCGCGCAGGCGCAGTGCCGGCGATTGCCTGCGCCTGCGCTCTGATAATACGGCTGAGGGCAACAGCTTCAACATCGTCACTGGGCTCGGCGCATGCCCAGTGACGATGTTGAAGCTGTTGCCCTCAGCCGTATTATCAGAGCGCAGGCGCAGGCAATCGCCGGCACTGCGCCTGCGCGGGATTTGGGACGCCGACGAGAGGAGGATCGGGTGTTTCAGAGCGCAGCGCTGAGGAGGGGGGCGGGTGTTGAGGACTTAGCCGCGCCTCTGGGAGGCGATTCAGCTAAACATGGGGGGGGGGGCCCTGGGGAGAAAAGCAGCCGCATAGCCGGCTGCAGGTCATCAGTGGGCGGGGCCTTATCTGCGCTACGGGCCCCCCAGTGCCGCGGGCCCCATAGCAGTGGCGTGGTCTGCCTCTATGGGCGGTACGCCACTGACTATATACCTGTACACACTGCATGTATTATGCCTCGTACCTCACATATCAGTACACTGCTGTATATACTATATACCTGTACACGCTGCTATTATTTAGGTAGACCTGGTATTCAGCAGTCCCTATTACAGCTCCACATAATGTGTCACCTAGCTATGCTACAACATGGAGGATATGTCATAGGGATTCTTCCTTGGCTTTTCCAGGCTCCTGGCTAGCAAATCCAGCTAGGTATTCCACAATACTGGGGATTTACAAGTTCTTAAACAGGCTGATCTGGTATTCTGCAGCCTGGGTCACAATCTGTGTGGGAAGTGATGGGGCATATCCAGGGGTGGGATTCAAATTTTTAACAACAGGTTTCCTATTCAACGGCGGACACGTGGCTTCATGAGTGGACACATGTTTACATATACATACACAATATATATGCAACACACATACACATAAATACCCATATACACCTACACATACATACCGCCCAACTTTTAAAAAGCCTAATGAGCTAAACTATCAGCAGTTAACAAAGCGCACCATGACACTAGACCACACCTCTAACTGCACCCAATGTCTATCTGTACATGTCCCAATCCTGCCTAGTCTCCACTGTGCCCCCCACACAGTAAATATGCTAGACAGTTGAGAGGTATGCATACACAGACTATATAGACCCTACACTTTGACATATATCATGTATACACTACACTTACACAAATACATCACATCTACAATATACACCATTGTATCATACACCATACAGTATATAAATTACACACAGGCTACACTGAGGAGTTACCTACACCATATACATTTTATACACATTTGTACCTAGAACTAAAGACATAGGTATATGCATACACGTTATATTCAGTGCCACCAAACATTATTACTTCTGGGGCACAGTGGGGACATTACTGTTGGAGCACTATTACTACTAAGTGCACTGTAGCAGATAATTATTACTATTGGTGGGACTTTGGGGAGCACTTATACTGTGGGGGATACACTGGCGCACTTAAAATGAGCACCAGTGCAAAGAATGTCCCTTAGGCTCTAATCACACGTTGCGGACCCATTCATTCCTATGAGGCAGCACGATGTGCTGCCTGGACACGGAATTGCGGATCCGCACTTCCGGGTCTGCACTTCCATTCCGCAAAAAAATAGAACATGTCCTTTTCTTGTCCGCAATTGCGGACAAGAACAGGCATATTCTATTAGTGCCGGCAATGTGCGGTCCGCAAAATGCGGAATGCACATTGCTGCTTTCTGTGTTTTGCGGATCCACGGCCTCGTGGATCCGCAAAACACGTTGCGGACGTGTGAATGGAGCCTTAGGCCTCTTGCACACGAATGTCCTAATTTCCATTTACGTTCTTTTTCTTGCGTTCCGCATACGGACCGTATACGGAACCATTCATTTCAATGGATCTGCAAAAAAACGGAAGGTGCTCCATATGCCTTCCATTTCAGTTTTTCCGTTCTGTTCAAAGGTAGAACATGTCCTATTATTGTCCGCATAACAGACAAGGATAGTACTGTTCTATCGGGGGCCAGCTTTTCCGTTCCACAAAAAATGGAATGCACACGTATTTTTAGCGGATCCGTTTTTTTGCAAAAAACTTACTTCCTCCTCTTGGTGGGGCAGTTAAGCAAATGTCCCCATAGTGCTCCCATAATGTGTGCCAGTATAAAATGCCCCTATATAGTGCCCCCAGTAGATGCCCCCATAGTGCTCCTTCCCCATAGTGTCCCCCCCAACCCGTGCCCCCATACTGTGCAAGTATAAGATGCCGCCATAATGTCTCCAGGGGTGTAACTACCATAGCAGCAGACCATGCAACTTCTATAGGACCCAGGGCTAGAGGGGGCCCAGTCTTAGTTGGGATTATCTCCTCTACTACTGGAGGTGAAAACTTGGTGAGGACTCTACCCTCTAAAGGATCAACTTATAGCAAATGAGGCAGTAGAATAAATGGTCCAAAGGTCATTGAAAAGGGTTTAGGCAGTGACCCTTCTGTCCTTGTTGGGGTCCTGTTTTGATCTTTGCTGTGTGGCCCTTACTTCTCTATATACGCCACTGATGACCACATAATGTGCCAGTATAAATGCACCTTCTTAGTTCCCCCAGTAGATGCCCCCATAGTGTACCAGTATAAATGCCCCTTCTTAGTGCCCTAATTCCTCCATAATGTGCAAGTAAAAATGTCCTTTCTTAGTGTCTCCAGGAGATGCCCCAGTAGTGTCCCCCATAATGTGCCAGTATAAGATGGCCCTTCTTAGTGCCCCCAGTAGATGACCCCTTAGTGCTTCTAAGTTCTGCCCTCCCCTGTAGTGCCCCCCATAATGTGCCAGTATAAGATGCCCTTAGACAGTGCCCCCGTAGTGCTCTTCTCCACCTATAGTGCGCCACTGTCACACAGAAAATAACACTAATGCTTACCTCCACGCTGGCAACAAAGCGATGCAGGCTTCTTCCAGCCTGTGTCCCTTGCGGTACGCTGCCCGGCTCTGGTGCCGTGATGACACATTGCGCTGTCTGCTGCCAGCCTCTGCTAGGCTGCAGGCACTGGGCCTTCAGCCTATCAGAGGAACAGGAAAGGTAGACATCTCTCCAGGGGCGTAGCTATAGGGGGTGCAGAGGTAGCAGTCACTACTGGGCCCAGGAGCCTGAGGGGCCCAAAGACCCTTGTGCTACATTAGAAGACACCAGTATTATAGCAAATGCATACTGGTCAAGTTGCCGGCTGGAAGGAAGGGGTTAGGTCAGGAATTTGGCATGGGGGAAGATGGAGGTGCCGTTAAAATTTTTGCCTTGGGCAGCATGAAGGCTATGTGTTTCCCTGCCCCTGAGCACAAAGCACTGAGGGAAGGGGGGCCCAAGCTGAACTCTTGCACCGGGGCCCATGAGCATTTATCCACTTGGTTTGTTTCCTAGTCTGCAGCAATATAGTGTTTTTACCTCTGGTCCCCACATTATCACCTGTATCGTTATGTTCCTAATAAACATTCATATTTTTTACATACACTGTGTATGTTGTATTTTGTATGGGGTTAGTAGCACTTCTTTTTAGGTTTCAGTGTTGTCTGACTAGACTCTAGTATATTATTTGTTTGATGAATTGAGGTTCTTCTTATATTGTAACAAACTGTAGCTGTATCTCGTGCCCCCTTACCAACTCTTTCATTGTAAACTGAAACATTCACTTCTCTTCTGCACAGCATTAGAAATGACCTCTGCTTTTGGTTTGGAATTTCTGGAAATCTTCCAGCATGAAATCTTGTGAACTTTGCGCTGATTAATGGTTTCTTGCTCTTGCTTGCTGGGAACCTCTTTTGTTTGCCTTGCAAACAAGTCAGAGCCGACTATCTAATCTGGGCTGGGTCATGCAAAAATGCCTTCTGCTCATTGACAAAAGGTGGATTTGTGTTAGTCAAAGGAAATGACACCAATAATGCATTATATTTACAGATGTAAATGATGTAAAAAGATCACCTTAATGAATAAGGTGGGGTCAGGGAAATAGACACAGGATGCGATTTGCTGGTCCTAACCAACACTGACCTCATGGATTGCCTAAAAGATTGTTTTGGCATACTCTTTTGTTTTCAAGGAGGATCCTGAATGCAACCATCCTTATTCAAACATGGTATACAATCTAGAAATATTAAAGGAGTTGTGTTGAGACTACAACTACTGCCCTTACATCCTGCAAGAACATCATGGGGGAAGGAAGGGTGTCTTCCAGTATCAGTCTGAAAGGAGACCCACTCTGTAAGGCAGACACGGCCCATCCATGCATTACACAGACAGCCATTAATTTCAATAAAACACGCGGAGGATACTGGGTTAGAGAAGCTGGACCAGTGGTGATCAGCTGATTGATGCTGCACTTTCTTTTTTAAAAGGGGGTTGTTTTTTTGAAACAACCCCTTTAGAGAGCCTTCCCACCCATAACATATTTATACATGGATGTCAATCCTGGAAAAATACCCCCAAAATATTTCACTGTTACATGGGGAAACTAAATTATTACCACTCTCACACATTTGATATCTACAGTATCTTTCTATCTTTATGAAAAAGCCAGCACTACTCAAAATTCCGAAAATGAGTGCCAGTGTATACGACCTTGATCAGGGATCCCACACTATATGAAGAAACTCCACAGCACTCCACAGCATAAATTGAAAAAAGTGGATTTTATTCACCCATATCAATGATATGGGTGAATGAAATCCACTTTTTACTATATATATATATATATATATATATTATATATAGTGACATGCAAAAGCTTCGGCACCTCTGGTCAAAATTACTTTTACTGTGGACCGTTAAGCAAGTTGAAATGATCTCCAAAAGGCATAACGTTAAAGATGAAACATTCCTTTTGTATTTTAAGAAAAAGCTATTTTATATTTTCATCTTTTGCATTTTCGAAATAACAAAAAGGAAAAGGACAGGAAGTAAAACTTTGGGCACTCTGCATGGTTAGTACCTAGTAGCACCCCCTTTGGCAAGTATCATAGCTTGTAAACACTTTTTGTAGCCGTTCAAGAGTCTTTCAATTCTTGTTTGAAGGATTTTCCTCCATTCTTCTTTGCAAAAGTCCTCTATTTCTGTGAGATTCCTGGACCATCTTGCATGCACTGCTCTTTTGAGGTCTATCCACAGATTTGCAATGATGTTCAGATCACTATATTCGGTAGGCAGGTTTGAAAAGTTACTGCCATAAATTACCATTGTATAAAAATATATATCTTGAAGATAGTTTTAAGACTAAAATTATGATTTTCAACAGTGGTGTACCTTGCATGGAAGCAGACCACACATCTTCTATGGGCCACTTGCCCAAAGTAACACAATGCAACACTAGATACTGGTCCAGAATTTGTCCCCTGCACATTCTGTTCATGTTCTGCTGCAGTATTCAACTGTATCGCAATCCTGGTATTCAGGAAGGCATCTACAGCCGCCAGCCAGGTACATGAGTACCTGATACTCTCAGCATTAATTACTGCTGAGAGAATCAGATTATTATGTATTTGTCCAGCGGCATAAAGGAGGGCTTGGGTGGCCACCATGGTCATCAGCCCATTGGGAAATTTGCCTGTAAAGTCTATGGCCAGTCTAGGTAATCCTTTACAATTTCAAAGACTCTGAGGAAACATATTATAGGGGTTGTCTGAGATTTTGATATTGATGACCTATCCTCATGAGACTCCTGGTACCCCTTGCAACCAGTTGTTTGAGGAGGCTGTGACGCTCCAGTGAGCACTACAGACTCTTCCTAGGCGGGTGACTTCACATTTATTGGTCACGTGGCATAGATGCAGCTCAGCCCCATTCAAGTGAATGTGGCTGAGCTGCAATACCAAGCACAGTAGCTATACAATGGATGGCCCTTTGCTTGGCAAGCTGCGAGGAGACCTCCTCAAATAACTGGGGTCCCAGGTGTCAGAACCCACCGATCTGATATTGCTGAGGATAGGTCATCAATATCAGAATCTCAGAAAACCCCTTTAATATAAATCTGAATATGTATTACACTTCTTGTGGTCATTTCCATTTTTCTCATTGTAAAACTGCCTAAGATTATTTATAATGTCCACTCTGTGTCAGTGTATCACTGCATGGCTCCGACCTCGGTACAGGACTCCTTCCTGTTCTGGCAAGCTTAACAATTGCAACTCACAGACTGTACATGCTGCCAATTTCTTTTCCTGTTGAAGAACTTCTCTTGCTGTCACGTGTTTTCCTATCTGAACATTTTGCATTGTGCTTTTCGTGAAAGATGTAAGCACATGTAAGTTAGGAAACTGGCTACATATTTGTTTTAGTCCATTCATACTGGGGCAAATGGCCCATCTTCCTCCCTGGGGGGAAGGAGGTGCTTCACGAATATCTCAGAAAACAGCTGAATAGAAAAAAAAGACTGGGAAAACAGTTGGCATAAGTCTGAGGCAGTATGGTGGGCCGGGACTTGTCCTATTAGACAGAAGAAAGTATTTGCTGAACCTTTATGTTGTAGTCACGATAAACCTTCTAGACAAAAGAGAGTTGCTGGGTTTATTCACAGTTCACAAATAAAGATCCCAAAGGCACCATTTATGTTTACAGCATTCTTGCCTACAGTCCCAGAATCTCCAGGAAACTCTTGGTAAAAGGAGAAACCTCTCAGACTTCCTTAAGGACAGGCATGCACCCTGGAGGCTGCACCTTACAGCAATGTCTTATCTAATTATTACTAATTACTAATCATTTATTTTTCTTTATTTTTCCATCCAGTCCAAACCAGAAGGGAGACATTCTCCAGCTATGACTCGCTTCTGTAGATCTTTGACCCAAGACTTTGACACTTCTGACCTCTTTAAAAGTGCTACACTACTGCCCCTTACCTACCTGATTTGACAAAAAGAAAATCAAAGACTTTGACACTTCTGACCTCTTTGCCCCCCATAGACCCCCTGTTGCCCAGTCAAAAACACTACTCTATTTAATTTTATAGCTTGATCACTCTGGAATCATTATGGGGTATGTATTACTTTGGGGTTTCATGAAGGAATCCAAATTTGTTCTAAGTTTCTCCTACTCCTTATGACTGTTGGGCAATAGTTTGCGGGTATGGTTTATATCCACAAACCATTATGATATAATGGTGTATTCTTTGGGTTTCTTAATGGTACCTTCGTGATAGCAATGGTAGCACAGAGTAATACAATGTGTGATAAATAGAGGCTTACTTATGTGTATGATTTATGTATATAGTATGTAAGTGTGTACACTTTACACCACTATTCTCAAGTATTGATTGCACATGGCTGCTCAGTTTGGGCCTGTATGTGCAATATGTATCCCCTTTGGAGGAAATCACCGGACTGTTAAAAACTGGCCCTTAGCAAGTAGTAATGAAGATGTTTTCTGGATTGTGCACTCAAGCCCATGGAAATGCATACACCCTCCCACAGCAGGGGTCCAGGAGCTTTTCAGCTGGAATACCAGAAGATCAAGAATATATATGATAAGCTATATCTAATCTCTGGTACAACGTACCTACTATTCACTGATGAAATATGCATTATTAAAACATGTTGGGTCTTGGATGTCCATTAGAGTCATTCATGTTTGACACAGAGAGAGAGGTGGAGCATGAGCACATATTGAAGGCATTTCTAGAAGGCTGGGCCAAGAATGGTCGGGAGACCCCTCTCAGCTCCTCCCTTTGCCGAATAGAGATAAAAATGAGGGATTTTGAACCTTTCGTTGACAAAATTTGGGGATCCGATCAACATTGGGTTGTGTTCTACGTTCTCCTATCTCTGGAACCAGAACAGACTATCATCAAACAATTTTCTTAGTATTAAGAACCTTTCTGTTTTTATCATTTTATTTTTATAACAGTTTTTTGCACTTCTATGTACAGTTGCAAGAAAAAGTATGTGAACCCTTTGGAATTATATGGATTTCTGCACAAATTGGTCATAAAATGTGATCTGATCTTCAGCTAAGTCACAACAATAGACAATCACAGTCTGCTTAACCTAATAACACACAAAGAATTAAATGTTACCATGTTTTTATTGAACACACCATGTAAACATTCACAGTGCAGGTGGAAAAAGTATGTGAACCCTTGGATTTAATAACTGGTTGAACCTCCTTTGGCAGCAATAACTTCAACCAAACGTTTCCTGTAGTTGCAGATCAGACGTGCACAACGGTCAGGAGTAATTCTTGACCATTCCTCTTTACAGAACTGTTTCAGTTCAGCAATATTCTTTGGTGTGAATCGCTTTCTTGAGGTCATGCCACAGCATCTCAATCGGGTTGAGGTCAGGACTCTGACTGGGCCACTCCAGAAGGCGTATTTTCTTCTGTTTAAGCCATTCTGTTGTTGATTTACTTCTATGCTTTGGGTTGTTGTCCTATTGCAACACCCATCTTCTGTCGAGCTTCAGCTGGTGGACAAATGGCCTTAAGTTCTCCTGCAAAATGTCTTGATAAACTTGGGAATTCATTTTTCCTTTGATGATAGCAATCCTTCCAGGCCCTGACGCAGCAAAGCAGCCCCAAACCATGATGTCCCCACCACCATACTTCACAGTTGGGATGAGGTTTTGATGTTGGTGTGCTGTGCCTCTTTTTTTCCACACATAGTGTTGTGTGTTTCTTCCAAACAACTCAACTTTGGTTTCATCTGTCCACAGAATATTTTGCCGGTACTGCTGTGGAACATCCAGGTGCTCTTGTGCAAACTGGAAACGTGCAGCAATGTTTTTTTTTGGACAGCAGTGGCTTCCTCTGTGGTATCCTCCCATGAAATCCATTCTTGTTTAGTGTTTTACGTATCGTAGATTTGCTAACAGGGATGTTAGCATATGCCAGAGACTTTTGTAAGTCTTTAGCTGACACTGTAGGATTCTTCTTCACCTCATTAAGCAGTCTGCGCTGTGCTCTTGCAGTCATCTTTACAGGACAGACACTCCTAGGGAGAGTAGCAGCAGTGCTGAACTTTCTCCATTTATAGACAACTTGTCTTACCGTGGACTGATGAACTGCAAGGCTTTTGGAGATACTTTTATAACTCTTTCCAGCTTTATGCAAGTCAACAATTCTAAATCGTAGGTCTTCTGAGAGCTCTTTTGTGTGAGGCATTATTCACATCAGGCAATGCTTCTTGTGAAAAGCAAACCCAGAACTGGTGTGTGTTTTTTTATAGGGCAGGGCAGCTGTAACCAACACCTCCAATCTCATCTCATTGATTGGACTCCAGTTGGCAGATACCTCACTCCAATTAGCTCTTGGAGATGTCATTAGTCTAGGGGTTCACATACTTTTTCCACCTGCATTGTGAATGTTTACATGGTGTGTTCAATAAAAACATAGTAACATTTAATTATTTGTGTATTATTAGTTTAAGCAGACTGTGATTGTCTATTGTTGTGACTTAGATAAAGATCAGATCACATTTTATGACCAATTTGTGCAGAAATCCATATCATTCCAAAGGGTTCACATACTTTTTCTTGCAACTGTATTTCTGTTATTTCTTTTAGTTTT
Source organism: Bufo gargarizans (assembly GCF_014858855.1). Lineage (NCBI taxonomy): Eukaryota > Metazoa > Chordata > Amphibia > Anura > Bufonidae > Bufo > Bufo gargarizans. The sequence continues at coordinate 109,395,430 of NC_058082.1, read as the reverse complement.
TCTAACCTAAGCACTGTACATTTTTAGTACATTAATGCACATCTTTAATGGTTTTGCCTTGTGCCCTCAAAAGCTTAACCTCCATTTTTTTGTGTATGAGTGCGGTTTGCGTTACCGTGTATCTGCTATTAGTGTGGCTAGTCCTACTGTATGTTTGCTTGTGAGTGAATTAATTGCTATATTAGTTTGAATATCATAGATGGTGGCAGCGTGTTGGAGCGCATAAAAGGCTGTGGCGGGGTGTGATCTATATTAAATCTGTGGCCTGTGTATAGGGGCGTGAGAGATTGAGTGCACTCTTCAACCTTCATGCCTCCCAAGAGCCTCCTCCACACCCTGGTGAATCTTGATGTATATAAACAAGAAGCAGGAATTTCTAAACTCAGTAATACAGTAAATGTATGCCAAACAGTACAAAAATCATGGTAATATCAACTAAACTTCATTAGCTTTAGTGATAGTTTTAATGGGTAGCATGGTTCTATGTGAGCAAAATATTTTTTATCTCTATGTGGTCATAGTAAGTAAATATTTAGGTATTCATTATATGTGTACTGTATAATGCCATCTAGGATTCAGGCAATATATCGGACTAACTGGGTACTTTATCCGTTATCTGTGCTTTCTGTACAGTATGAAGGTTATGTACGGTGCTTTCTGGGCACTCCCTTGCTCTTTCGCAAAAAAGCAAACACTATAGTAGATAAAGTCTTAAATGTAGCACAATTATCACATCACTCTTGAACACAGCAATTATGCTATATGATGTATATTATGGAATGGTATATCATAACCAAACATTAAGCTATTCTTTAATAACTAAATGACACATTGTAACTTTAAAAACAATGTATAGCAGTGAAAATATTTTTCAGCAAATTTCATACAGTTATGAACATGCGATAATCCCATCATCTCAAAGTGTAAAGTGGACATAAATCTTTTCCGGCTTTCACAAACACTTTTTCCCATGAAGATTTACAGGATGTTACACAAAAAGAGGCAAAACATGGGACTAGAACAGGAAGATCATTAAGCATTCCCCAAGGGAAAAGGGCAACCCTCGTAAAAATGCTTTGACTTAGTCAAAAGTTATTGCTTAGGGAAAATACCTAAACAAGACGCAAAATTGTATGTTGCTTATTCCACCCCATAGATACACCAGGCAGTTACATTGTAGCCATGGGGGATTCCCACAAAGACACTTTCAATGAATAGGTTTTAAATTATGGCGCTAGGACAATGGCCTTGGACAACGTTGAGTTATTCTTCCAAAGTCATCTGGTTTTCACAGGCAAGTGAACAATGGATCACAGATTAAAGAAGAAAGTGGGCAGCCCAAGAGATTCTAATTATGTGGAGTGTCAGGACGTAATGCAAACAGCATTTCACTGACTTTTGGAGGCAACCCTGCTTTTGCAGTCATGACATTTTTCATGATGTGTTGATATTTAGGACTTAGGACATGTAAAATTACATGTTTGATGCTTTACATTATGGATGAAACTTTTAATATTTTGCACTATAGTTGCTACATTTTCCTTCCCATTGCAAATACTGTTAGCTAAAGGCCTCTCAGTTAACACTTCTTTTTATTCATATATTTCTCGGAAGAATAACAGAGGAATGGCACACACCGGGCTATAAGGAAAGTATGACAGTGCTGCTGGATACAGGTAACTCACCCAGCATACTGCACAGACTGCTGGACTTGGCTCTAGCTAATAGAAAAGATCCAGCACCAAGGAAATGTAAAGCTGTGCGCTCCTTTATTACAGTGGTCATGATTAAGAACAGTTTCTTTGGGAAACGCATTGACTTAACAGATGGATGTCACTGGATGTCGTTGATTTGCTGCATGCATTTTACCACTGTAATAAAGGAGCGCACAGCTTTACATTTCCTTGGTGCTGGATCTTTTCTATTAGCCAAGTTTCCCAAGGTCCTACCTTTTCTGCGCACCAGGAGTTCATTGTGACAGAATGCCTTAAGCAGGTGAGCTGGACTCTATCCACTATTATGTTCTATACTTGGCTCTAGCTACCTCATTTAGAGAACTTGCCCTGCAACAACCCACTAACAACACGGGCCCTGCCTACAGCGGAAAAGCTTCCCTAGTAGAGACCACCTCAATTCCAAACCTAACTAGTTAACCCTGAGCGGTTCCTGTAAGTGGTATGGAATCCTCTCTTGCATTCATCAGATAAATGCTAGTAGGTGGAGAGGAACGGTTGAGTAGTCGTACTAGTTGGGGTCAGAAAAAGCTGTAGCCAGGGAGAAGCTAAGCTTTGGCCAGGCAGTGTTTGTGCAATTCAAAATCATTTCAAGGGTCAGTGTGGCCAGCCCAATGTCAGTATAAGTGACAAGCATAGGTCAGGTCAAGCAGTGAAGGGTAAGATCTGCAGGGTTGGTACAGGGAAAGGCAAAACAAGTCAATGGCACACCTTAGGATACTAGACAACTAGAACCTATTGCTCAGGGACCATACCACAGGCCAAGGTGCCTTAGTTACCCTGTGGTGGCCAGCCATAGGCAAGGACTGTTTAGTTTAATATTTCTGGAGGATAATAGTTTTTTGTCCCCAGGAGAGAAGTGCAGTGGCAATCTACATTTTCTATTTGCTGACTTGTTCATAGGAGCAGACACCTTATCCAGGGAAATGTTAGTCTCCTGACTTGAGCACTATAGTTTCATTTGACACTCAAAAAAACTTACTGAAATCTTTCTTGGATTCCTATGAAATTGGTCTTGAAAATTAAATGGTGTATGAAAATGTGTGTGATCGGGAAATTACATAGTGACACGAGCCCTTTGGGGATATAAACTGATATGAATGGTGATATGGATATATAAAATGTGCTGTTTTTGAAACAAATCAAGTTGACATATTAGAGTGTACGTAAATACAGGCAGGCATTTAGCCCCTGTTAACACATAATTTTTGGTAGCTTGTGCAGAATGAGCCACTGTTTCTTATGACATTAACATGTGTGTGTGTATAAACAGGGGCAGCGCTCTGCCCCTATTACAGCATAGTTTTTGGATGCTTGGTTCTAACAAGCAACAGTTTTTTCCCCATAACACTGTGTGTGTATAAACACCATCTGTCATAAATAAGGGACAATTTATGGAAGGTTTCTAATATGAAAATGCATAACACATGCAACGACGCAGTGTGTTTTTAAAATACAACCATGTAGTTACCCATAGCTATATACTGTATGTCAATGTCACACTGGCATTATTTGCTATTGCTCTGTCATTGCATTAAAGAGCTTAAAAGGAGGGGGGTGTTAGGAGACAAAAAGCAAAAATTAGTAAAAAACAAACAAACAAAAAATATTTTTTGTTTTTCCAGACCAATTGGAGAATATTTGATTTGTGTAGGATCGATCTGGACACAAATCAAATTTTTAGAAAAATTTGACAAATCGGACACAAAACACATTTTAAGGGGTTTGTTCATCTCTTGTATGCATATTTTATTTATTTTACTCACTTATATGGCGTTGACATATTCCGCTTTACAGACTTTATAATCACTCCCTGTCCCTTTGGGGTTCACAATCTAAGTTCCCTATTAGTTTGTCTTTGGAGTGTGAGAGGAAACCGGATTACCAGGAGAAACCCACACAAACTCAGGGAGAACATACAAACTCCATGCAGATGTTGTCCTTGGTCTTGTTCGAACCTAGGACCCCAGCACTGCAAGACACCAGTGCTAACCACTGAGCCACGGTGCTGCCCATAGGTGTATATATTGATGTATCATGTACTGAATTCAGTTCAAAATACTAACAAATACATACAAGGCCGTCCACAACCTGTCCCTTCCCAACATCTCTAAGCTACTTTCCAGATACATCCCCACACGCAATCTCCAATCCTCACAAGACCTCCTTCTCTCCTCCTATCACCTCTTCCCACAATCGCCTCCAAGATTTCTCCTGTGCAACCCCCACACTCTAGAACTCGCTACCCCAACATATCAGACTCTCACCTACAGTGGACTCCTTCAAAAGAAACCCAAAAACCCACCTCTTCAAACAAGCCTAGAACCAGTCACCCTGCTGCCTCTATACCACCATGACCAACTTCACTCTCACCTACTGTATCCTTCTCCTATACCATGTAGATACTAAGCCCTCACGGGCAGGACCCTCTCTCCTTCTGTACCAGTTTGTAACTCGTCTTGTTTATGCTTAGTGCAATTGTCTGTATTATGTATGTATATCCCTTTTCATATGTACATCGCTATGGAATGAATGGTGCTTTAATAATAAATAATAATACATAATAATAATTCCATACAACATAAAAAAAAACTCCAGAAAAAAACTGTCCTGATGCAGGCCAAAGGACACTCTTTTGGCCTCCATTGAGTTTTGTGTTTGTTGGGAACTGGATCAGTGAGGCAGGGATATAGTATAGGATATAAGGAGTGGGGCCCAAGCCCAGGGACCCCTTAATCCACCATTGTACTAATCCTTTTATCTCAAAGTGAAAATTTTACATACGGTAAATCTTTGCCTGCTTGCACAAACACTTATTCTCATGAAGATTTACTGGATCATACCAAAAAGAGGCAAAAACATGGGATGAAAACAGGAAGATCATTAAGAATTCCTAAATAGAAAAAGGGCAACCCTCGTAAAAATGCTTTGACTCAGAAGTTGTTGCTTAGGGAAAATACCTAAACAAAGTGAAAAATTATGTTACTTAGTCCACCTATTAGCTATACCAGGCAGTGTCATTGTAGTCATAGGGGATTCCCACAAAGGCACTTTCAATGAATTGGTTTTAAATTATGGAGAGAGGAGAATGGCCTTGGACAACATTGAGTTATTCTTCCAGAGTCATCTGGTTCTCACAGGCAAGTGAACAATGGATCACAGATTAAAGAATAAAGTGGGCAGCCCAAGAGATTCTTATTGTGTGGAGCGGAGCATCCTGATGTAATGCAAGCAGCACTTCATTGACTCCCGGAGGCAACCCTTGGCTTGCAGTCTTTTTAATGATGTTTTCTTGTTTGCCACTGATGACACGTACAAGAACATTTTTGATGCTTTATATTCTGGACTAAACTTTCAATATGTTTCACAGTAATTGCTACATTTCCCTTGTTATTTCATTTTATTACACTGAATACTTTTAGCCAAAGGCTTCTCAGTAGACACTGAATTTACATAAAGAGGACCGTTCACCGTCTCCTGACAAGTCTGTTTCAGTAAATATTACAATTCTGGTGCCTCTTTTTTTTAGAACTTTAGAGTAATATTTCTGTTATTTTATCTAGAAATGTATGCATAAATTGACAAGTGTCTGACAATGTCTAATTGGTGCTAAAGGTAACAGAATCTGCAGGGATAAACCCCCAGCCTGGGACACCCAGTTGTTAATTTATTCATACTGTATATTTCAGAGAGGAATAACCGAGAAATTACACAAAACAAAGTTATAAGGAAAGTGTGATGGAACTGATGAGATACAGGTAACCAGTCCAGCATACGCACACCCAATGCCAGACCAGGTGCTAGCTACCTGTTTCAGCAAGAGCTGGTGAACTTGCCCTGCAACAACCTTATACCATACAGGGGGCATGACTACAACAGAATAGCTGCCCTGATCCCACATAGGAACCCAAGTACCGTATTTTTCGCTTTATAAGATGCACCTGCCCATAAGAAGCACTTAGGATTTAGGCCTCTAGCACACAAACATTTTTTTTCCATTCCGTATTTTGCTTTCCATATACGGAGTGTATACGGAACCATTCATTTCAATGGATCCGCAAAAAAAAACGGAAGGTACTCCGTATGCCTTCCGTTTCCGTATTTCTGTATTTCCGTTCTGTTCAAAGATAGAATGTGTCCTATTATTGTCCGCATAACGGACAAGGATAGTACTGTTCTATCAGGGGTCAGCTGTTCCGTTCCGCAAAAAAAACGGAATGCACATGGACATCATGCGTATTTTTTGCGTATCCATTTTTTTCGGACTGCAAAATACTGAAAAAAACATACGGTCATGTACAAGAGTCCTTAGAGGAGGAAAATAAGAAAGAAAGAAAAATCAGACCTCAGCTCAGAGCCCCAATGTTAATCATACCTCAGCTCAGACCACCAATGTTCATAAGACCCCCAATCAGACCTCAGATCAAAGCCACAAAGTGAATAAGACAGGATCTTCAAAACTGGAGAGGGGTTTGCTTTTATGTACAGTTCTGTCTAAAGTTTACATTAAGGTACATGAACATGTGGATAGAAAAAAAAAACATTTGGAGCTGCCTTTTGAGCCAATAACTTGCCACTAGGGTCTATATCTTTGAATCAAAACCTATTAGACTTTATTGAAAATGTGAGAGCTGGACCCTGAGAATAATTTTCTCTGGTAGATCCAAGGAACCCTAGTTGACAGTGGTACAATGGCTCTATTGCATTACATGAAGTGGCATCACCAGATCCTGTGGGAAAATAGAAAAGGTAGCTAGTGGAACAAAAATGTCCTACTTCTCCCGATCTTCTTTGTGGCAGCCAGGCCGCCTCCACATGCAGAACAGTGTCCTTGTCATCATCAGTTACTGTTTCCCCCTTTCAGACTACCACTCTTCCTACTCTGCTCAGTTTTCAGCCATCGATAATGGAATGTGTGGCCAGGAAACAAGTCTATGCACCAACCAATTTGATGGTGTGCAAGCTGAATTCCCATCCACTTAGTGGATCTTGCTGCCTTTAGGGAACTAATGGTGTGCACTCACTGGAAAATATCTAGCTGCCATTATTCATTCAAAAAGTCATCCCTGCCTTGTACTTTCACATAACAAAGAACATGGGTGTCTCCTTGCAATTGTCACTGTCTAGCAAGATGCAAGGCACCATGGACACCTGGAGCAGTTGTTATGGGTAGGGAAGGTATGTCTTTCATGGCTCATTGGGTCAATGTTTTTACAGCAGTGGCAAGGCAGCACTGCAGTAACGAGGCCAGGTCCTATTGACACCTCCATGTTTGTGTCGGTCTGGTCAGGGCTGGCTCCAGGTTCATGTGGGCCCTTGGGCGATAAATCCCAGTGGGCCCCCATGAGGCATTTTTTTACATTGGCATGTCCCCCTGTGGCTCCCACATGGTATAATGACCCCCAGTAGCCCCTATACAGTATAATGACTACTAGTGGCCCTTCACACAGTATAATGAACCCCCAATTCCCCCCCCCCCCCCACACTGTATAATGACCACCTGTGGCCCTGCATTCAGAATATTAACCCCCAGTCGCCCCCATTCAGAATAATGACCCCCCAGTAGCCCCCACACTGGGGGAATACTGTATGGAGGGGGCTCTGCGGGTCATTATACTGAATGGAGGGTCATTGGGGATCATTATACTAAATGGGGGACACTGGGGGTCATTATACTATGTAAAGGGCCCTCACAGTATAATGACCCCACAGTGACCCTCCATTCAGAATAATGACCCCCAGTCACCCCCACACTGGGGGTTATACTGTATGGAGGGGGCACGAGGGGTCATTATATTTAATAGGGGCTCTGGTGGTCATTATACTAAATGGAGGGTCAATGGGGATCATTATACTAAATGGGGGGCACTGGGAGTCATTATACTGTGTAAGGGGCCCTCACAGTGTGATGAATGACCCCCCAGTGGCCCTACACATACCTATCACTGCAGGGGAGCTGGTGGTCCTGTCATTCACTAACCGCAGCTCCCTGCGCTCCTTCTCTCCGGCGGCCCGCTGCAGCAGTGAGCCAGGCCTGGAGGAGAGAAGGAGATGTGCAGTGATGTAGCTAGAACTGACTGGGCCCCACAGCAAATTTTAGTACGCCCCCCTCCCCCCATGTGTGTTCACATCACGTTTTTCCTATTGGTTTGATGTATACAAATGTGCAGCACTCCATGTTTTTGTATCCTGCAGAGTCAAGTAAAAAATGCATACGTTAACGTATATGTTTTTTCTACCATGGAACTGTATAGTGAACGGACGCCACTGTACGGCATCAGTCTGAGGCATCTGTTAACACATACATTTTTGGTATACATTAAATGGGCACAAATAGGACGTGAACCCAGCCCTAGTGTCAGAATAAGCCCCAGTACACAGCGGAGCAGAGGGGAGGAGAGGGGAGGCCGCCATGTACTGACAGAGCGCTACCTGGTCCTGGTGGTCCCAAGGATCATTTTCTACAGGGAAATACAGGGCACAGTATAATACACTAGAATCTATATACTATAACGATATTAGCCCTACCCCCGAATAATAATACAATTAGGTGGTCATTTATTATATAGAAATACGTCTATGTTAGGCGTATTTCTGACACAGATTGTGGCGCAAAGGTCCTTAGCACCGCAATCTGCATATTTTCCCGCTCATGCCAGGTCTAAAAAACAGTGGTGTGGGCATGGAAGGGGACACAGTTATGGCCATGCAGTTATTGGATACCACCGCCATACAGTGATAACACCTCCATACAATGATAAAACCACCGTACAGTGACTAGATAAAAGGGTATAAGAGGGCACAGTACAGGGAATGACTATGGGCACTGCACAAGGTGTGGTAAGAGGGCACAATGCAGGGTATAAAAGGGGTACAGTCCAGGGTGGGGGGCACAGTCACATGACCCTGTGACGTTAGAAGGTCCTTATGGTGAATGCTGTTCAGATGCCACCATAATGAGAGGCAGAGGAGTGAGACAGGGGCCCTGGATGGACAGGAGGGGTGGACACAGCAAGTAGGTGGAAGGGGCTCTGAGGGGGATTCATACAAGAAGTAGGGGCAGGAGGTCTGTGCAGGGCAGCAATAGGAGATAGGAGGGTAAAACAGGAGCTCTGAATACATGAGGGAGGAAAGGAGACAGCAGGGGCCCCATGAGGATGAGATAGGACAGGATATGGGGGGGGGCAGGTATCATGGAGGCAAACTGCTTAATGAAACAGTAACACAACTAAATAGAATGAAGCAGCAGCAGATCGAAGAGTCCCCCCCCCTTCTGTCCCACAGACAAGAGACAGTAACAGTGCAGACTCACTCACAGACTGTCTTAACACTTCTCTGCTCCAGCCCTGCGGTCTCTCTCCTCAGGCAGCATGTGTCCTGTGTAGAGGGGGCGTGTTCTGAGTCTCTGCAGCTCAGAGGGCCCACCAAAGAGGTACTGCGTAAGTGAAATGACAGCAGTGAGAGCTTCCATCTGTATTGATGGAAGTGCTCATAGCAGCTCAGTGGGCCCCCCCCAGGAGCATTGGGCCCCGGCACTTGCCCGGGGATGCCGGGTTATGACGCCGGCCCTGGGTCTGGTTCCCACACCAGGTGCTTATGCACCTCCCACACATCCTCCACAATGGACATCCTTCAATCCCCAACAGAAGCGGGACAAATTGTTGCCTTCACTCCTCCTCCCTCCTATGAAATGTCTAAAATGAAGAATTGCCATGCCATGTTAGAGCTGATCAGCCTGGGTGGGTAAGAGTAGCCACACAGCCAATAAGCTGTGAAAGTGCATCAAGCCGGAAACATCCCCGCCAACTCCAACTGGACAAGGTGGTCAGTGACAATGGCAGGAACATTGTGGCATTGCTGCATGTGGAGGAACATAACACATTCTGCCTGCATAGCGCATGTAATAAATTTTGTTGTGCAACACTTTTTTTTTAAAGTACAGTGGCTTGCAGAGCATGCGGGTCATGTCCTCCTGGACTTGCAGTGACAGAACAGTCTGCCGTTGCACCGTTTGATCTGTGATATTCCAACTCACTGGAATTTTACCTTGCATATGTTAGAGCTTCTGTACAAGCAGAGTAAAGGGGTGAATGGTCTTGGCATGTACCAGACCTCCTCTGCAAGGAGAATATGTTGTTTTAAGGTCAAGCAGAGGCAGCTCATCAGAGACACCTGTCACATACTGAGGCCCTTCAAAGAGGCCACCAGATTTGTAAGTAGGGACAATAGCAGCATGAACAATGTCATTCCCCTGATATGTCATTTAGAGCAAACGCTCATGCTGATGCAACAAGGGATGGTGAAAGAAGAAAAACTTACATATCTTTCTGGCTACACGAACACATGGAGGAGGAAGGGGAGGAAGAGGATAAGGAGCTACCACTGGAGGAGGAGTAGTCTCTTGTGCAGGAAGACAAGCCAGATGATGTTGACAACACTGGTAATGATGACTACGACTAGAGGTGAGTGAATCGAAGCTGACAAAGTGGAATTCGTTATGAATTTCATGAAAAATTTGATTTGCACCAAATGCGAATTTCCTTGCGCTTCGTAGTAACGAATTGCATTTTTCCTAAAATGGCAGCTGCACGTGTGAGGACATGGAAAAAGATGTCTGGGAAGGTGGGATCACTCATACTGACATGCATGCAGATAATCAGCAGCCAGCCCTGTAATGTCACAGCCGTATAAATAGCGGCAGCCATCTTAGATTCTGCCATTTACCAGTGTACTTAATGCAGGGAGAGATGTGTCTGAAGGCGCTAGGGACAGTGATAGAAAAATTGTCATGGTGCTTAAAAAAACGATTTACAAGTGCAGGGAAAGATTATTCAAGGTGTAGGGAAAGGATAGGGAGGAATCATTCCACAGCATTTCTGTTGAACAGGGTTCAGTCGGGGAGGTGACAGCCTGGTTAATAGGAACAATCAGATTACACTTTGCTGCTCTGACTGGTGATACAAATTGCAATTATACAGCTCTGTAATTCTAGCAAAGCATTCTTATTAGAGTGCAAGTGCTGTTTGATGCAGGCCTTAAAGGGCTTCTGTCAGCCCACTAAGCCGAAAAATTGCAAAGACTTTGCATCTATCATCATCAACTGTGCATAACATCATCCGAAGATTCAGAGAATCTGGAACAAACTCTGTGAGTAAGGGTCAAGGCCGTAAAACCATACTGGATGCCCGTGATCTCCGGGCCCTTAAACGACGCTGCACCACAAACAGGAATGCTACTGTAAAGTAAATCACAGAATGGGCTCAGGAATACTTCCAGAAACCATTGTCAGTGAACACAATCCACCGTGCCATCCGCTGTTGCCAGCTGAAACTCTACAGTGCAAAGAAGAAGCCATTTCTAAGCAAGATCCACAAGCTCAGGCGTTTTCACTGGGCCAGGGATCATTTAAAATGGAGTGTGGCAAAATGGAAGACTGTTCTGTGGTCAGACGAGTCACGATTCGAAGTTCTTTTTGGAAATCTGGGACGCCATGTCATCTGGACCAAAGAGGACAAGGACAACCCAAGTTGTTATCAGCGCTCAGTTCAGAAGCCTGCATCTCTGATGGTATGGGGTTGCATGAGTGCGTGTGGCATGGGCAGCTTGCATGTCTGAAAAGGCACCATCAATGCAGAAAAATATATTCAGGTTCTAGAACAACATATGCTCCCATCCAGACGTCATCTCTTTCAAGGAAGACCATGCATTTTTCAACAAGATAATGCCAGACCACATTCTGCATCAATCACAACATCATGGCTGCGTAGGAGAAGGATCCGGGTACTGAAATGGCCAGTCTGCAGTACAGATCTTTCACCTATAGAGAACATTTGGCGCATCATAAAGAGGAAGGTGCAACAAAGAAGGCCCAAGACGATTGAACAGTTAGAGGCCTGTATTAGACAAGAATGGGAGAGCATTCCTATTTCTAAACTTGAGAAACTGGTCTCCTCGGTCCCCAGACGTCTGTTGAGTGTTGTAAGAAGAAGGGGAGATGCCACACAGTGGTGAAAATGGCCTTGTCCTAACCTTTTGGGGATTTGTTGACACCATGAAATTCTGATTCAACATATTTTTCCCTTAAAATAGTACATTTTCTCAGTTTAAACTTTTGTACCGTGATTTATGTTCTATTCTGAATAAAATATTTGAAGTTGGCACCTCCACATCATTGCATTCAGTTTTAATTTACGATTTGTATAGTGTCCCAACTTTTTTGGAATCCGGTTTGTATAGTCGCCTTTCATTGTTGCACTTATCTGTTAAAAAAACTTTTGTGTAAAAATAGAAAAAAATGTGGGTCTAATTGCCGTTCAACGGTGTAGTGAGATATTTTACAGCCCAGTTTGCCATGTATTACTGCAAAATACAAATATATTTGGCATTCATGGTTGTATTTATCTGTTGAAAAGCCTTTTCTGTAAAAAATTTAAAAAATTAGGGCTTAATTGCTGTTCAGCGGTGCAGTTATATGCGGTGAAGCACTTTTCTCGGGATGGACCAAATTACGAAGTGGTGAAATTTTTTATGTGAAACAGGCTTTTGGGGGAAAATTGCTGGGTGATAGTAGACTTTCTTCTGTGTGAACCGAATTCCATTATCCTTTCATTGGTGAAATTTTTTGTTTCAACCATGTGTTCTTCTGGAAAATAGATGGGTGATTGTACAACTCTTTTAGAGGTATGGACTGAATTACGTAGTGGTGAAATTTTTTATGTGAAACAGGCTTTTTTGGGGAAAATTGATGGGTGATAGTAAACGTTCTTCTGTATGAACCAAATTCCGTTATCCTTGCTTTGGTGAAAGTTTTTATTTCAACCAATTTTTATTCGGGAAAATTGATGGGTGATTGTACACCTACTTTTGCGGTATGGCACGAATTATGTTATTGTGGGTCCTGCAGTAAACATAATGAAAACGCTGATGACAACACACCAGCAAACTTTCCCTTTACCATCTATTTACAATTAAATCAAGCAGCTTCACTAAGTTAAAAACATTCATGTGTTTTTATCTGCTCCATCTGCATTCGATCTCCACAGCACACAAGACATAACAGGAGAGCCTCTGCCTTGGAGTCCAAGACCAGTTGCTAGAGATCAGGAGTTCCATTAGAATTGTGCACAACAATCTTGCTCCCTGTGCAAAGCCATAACAAAAGGACTCCGTAGGCATACACATCAGAGGAAGCTGAAGCTGGTTGCCCCAATTTTAATTCAGGAGCAATAAACAGCGGGAAGCAAATAGAGGTGGCTGAACTCCGCTGCTCTGTATCTCTTGTAAAGTCAATGGGCCAGATTTATCATTAGCTCAAGTCAGAATAATGGAGTGAAAAAGTCGCAAATTTTTGCGCAATCGCTTAAACTGCACAGAAATATGTGACTTTTTTCTGCTCTGCACTATGCTCGCCAGTTTTCTGAAAGTGGGCGTGTTTTCTTATTTAAATGAATCTCTAGACAGATTTACTATTGGGACTATTTAAAAAGTCGCAAAAAAGTCGCAATTTCACTCCAGTGAGGACCATGCTTATCTTATGAGACTTTTTAATAGAACATGTGACTTTTTCATAAAAACTTGCAACTTTTTCGTAAAGATGTGCGACTTTTGTAAAGCTGCTTACTGACGGATAAACTGCTACCGTCAAACCACATTTATTACAGTCTTAAAGGGCCGATCATAAATCTGACTTGGCTAAAACTGACTTTAGCCATATGTTAAAGTGGAGTGACCTGTCAGAGTCGTGATAAATCTGGCCCATGTCTCCAGCAATGCCCCTCTCGCGATCTACAGAAAATATATTATTTTCATGTAGAGATTTCAAAATTATGTGGGAGGCATGTATTGTATGCAAGCCATGTGCAACTGCTCTCAATTAAGGACCTACTTGCCGTTCAGCGGAGCAGTTATATGTGGTAAAGCCCTTTTTGCGGTGAAATTTGTTATGTGACACTGGCTCTTTTTTGGAAAATGTATGGTTAAATGTACACCTCCTTTTGCGGTATGGAACAACTTAGTGGTGAAATTCATTCAGTGACACTGGCTTTTTTTCGGAAAATGTATGGGTGAATGTACACCTCCTTTTGCGATATGTAATGACTTACTTAGTGGTGAAATTCTTTCTGTGAAACTGGCTTTTTTCAGGAAAATTGATGGGAGACTGTACGCTCCCTGTATGCTGTATGCTGAATTACGCAGTGTTGAAATTTTAAAGTAAACTCTGCTACTCTGTATCTCTCGTGAAGTCAATGGGCCAGATTTATCATTAGCTCAGGTCAGACTAATGGAGTGAAAAAGTCCCAAACGCTAAAACTGCGCACAAATTTGCGACTTTTTTCTGCTCTGCACTATGCTCGCCAGTTTTCTGAAAGTGGGCGTGTTTTCTTATGTAAATGAATCTCTAGACAGATTTACTATTGGGACTATTTAAAAAGTCGCAAAAAAGTTGCAATTTCACTCCAGTGAGGACCATGCTTAACTTATGAGACTTTTTAATAGAACATGCGACTTTTTCATAAAAACGTGCGACTTTTTCGTAAAGCTGCTTACTGACGGATAAACTGCTACCGTCAAACCACATTTATTACAGTCTTAAAGGGCCGATCATAAATCTGACTTGGCTAAAACTGACTTTAGCCATATGTGAAAGTGGAGTGAGCTGTCAGAGTCATGATAAATCTGGCCCAATGTCTCCAACTATGCCCCCCTCACGATTTACACCAAATACATTATTTTTATGTAGAGATGCAACAATTATGTTGTGTATGCAAGCCACGTGCAACCCCTCTCATCATTCTCACGCTGTTCTGCACCTGGTTTGCCTGGGCGAACGGAGTCACACAGGGAAGGTACTGCTCTGTGTCCTTCAGCAAGAAATCGAATCCTGGCTTTCTCTGCGACACCTCAAAATCGGAACCATGGTGATCGACAATGAGAATAACATGGTGTTGGCACCGCGTCAAAGATGCCTGAGCCATGCGCCCTGCATGGCACACGTGTTCAATCTGGTTGTCAAGCGGTTCCTGAAGTCTTCCACCCATCTGCAAGAATGGCCAGGAAACTTTGCATGCACTTCAGCCACTCGTACACTGCAAATCACACCTCCTTGAGCTGCAGCGGCAGAACGGCATCCCCCAACATGGGCTCATATGCAACGTTTCCAACCAATGGAATTTTACCCTGCATATGTTGGACCGACTGTACGAACAGAGAAAGGCCATAAACGATTTCCTGATGATCCAAGCGGACAGAAGTACTACCCTGTGTAACTTCGATGTCAGCCAGTGGCAGCTCATGCGTGACACCTGGCGTTTGCTCAGGCCCTTTGAGGAAGCCACATTATTTGTCAGTCGCCAGGACTACGAGATGAACAATGTCATTCCACTGCTTCATGTCCTGGAACAGATGCTGGTAAATCTGGCTGGTCAGGTGACTGGAGACGTGGCGCCTAGAAAGATGGAGTTTGATACATTTGTCTGTCAATATCTCTGTTTACAGTCAGTAAACGGGAACATCATTTATTGCTAGGATATACAAACACCAACCGATGGGGTGTTAACCCCCAGAAGTAGGTCATTGACACGAAGGAGCAGTCATTTTCACAACTCAAGGTATCCTCCCAGAAGCTTGAGCTCTGCACGTCGACGGTCTGCATTGCAAAGCTTGTCTAAAAGAAAAATCCTGCAGTGCCCCTTGTATGAAACTCTTGATCCGGCACAGGCTGCTTTGCTCCTTCAAAAACAATGGACTCTGTACAGTGTGATACCGATGTATAATTTCTCATACACCAGACTGAAAGAGTATTCCAAGACCCTGTCTGCCCACATAGCTGCCAAGAGGCAGAAGGGTCTTGCCATTGAAGTAGGCTCAGAGCTGAACCTAAAAGCAAAATTTTCCTGTTTTCCCTGGACTCAAAGGAAAGGACAGAGATCCACTGGCTGTGCTCATACAGATTTCATCCAAGCCTCCACTCACCAAGGCAAGCACAGAGGACCAGACTGTGTGGACAAGTTGGTTCTGAGGGATGTACACAGAGGACGATCTATTGGAGGTGTTACCTAAGATATTTACTTGCCTCACGCTCTTTCTGTGTAATGACTCCGAAGCGCTCACGGCTATTGTAGGGAAACTTTGACTGTTGTTTCATTAAGCTGGTGATCAGTTCTCAGGACATTACGTGGCTAGCAGCGATGTGGACCGAGTATGACGTGTCTGGATCAGTGTCGGCCACAGAGCTTGTTTTCTCTATACCCGTCGAACCTCGCATGGACATTTCTTATGGCAACCACGCAGAGGACTTCAAGACTTTATGGATTGATATTAATAAATGAATGGATGAGGTTACGTTGGAGGAAGTGGACAATTTATTCCAATGTCTTTACTCGCATTCATTCAAAAACTTTAGAATCCACTGGAGTTGGCTTGTTTGCTGGACTGTCCTCCAGTTATCAGCCAAAACCCCATACATTGAGTGATCCGTATGCATTACCATCGTGGTCACCCTGACACTGGTTGTCAATCCATTCTTGTTGATGAAGCACTTTGTTTTTCCAGTTTATCTTTTAAATCTTGTGGTTTTGCACCTTCTGTGTTGTATTTTATGTGTGTCAATATCCTGTTTGTTAAATAAACATAGTTTTTTCTCCCCCCTTCAAAAAATAATAATAATTTGATTGTGATTTGGTAGCCAAAAGCAGGAGTGGGTACAAAGCACAAAAGACATGCAACTTGTCCATTCACGTGTCATCTCTGTTTTGGATCCACTCCTGGTTTTTTTGGGCATTAGCAATACTGATGGATTACTGACCATAGCTGACCATGTGAAGGTGGATGCTCTGCAGACAGGATCTGTTTTTTGGGTGTTGTTCTTATGACGGATCAGACGAAGGGCAAAATAATCAGTGACGTCAACACAAACGTACTCCTGACACCCTCTCCACTCTGTCCGGGGGGCTCTACTTGTATCAGCTTGCAAAATAACAAGTTCTGTAGACATCTATGTGGAATCAGCTGATGACGGTGTAAAAGGAAACAGCCGTTTTTTAACGTAATTCGCCGCAAAATTATTCGTATCAAACCGAATTTTCCCCAAAAAAATTTGCTCATCTCTAATGATGACCAATTATCTTGGTGGGCAAGCTACAGGTGAAACTCGAAAAATTAGAATATCGTGCAAAGTTAATTTATTTCAGTAATGCAACTTAAAAGATGAAACTAAGACTCATTACATGCAAAGCGAGATATTCCAAGCCTTTATTTGTTATAGTTTGGATGATTACGGCTTACAGCTTATGAAACCCAAAGTCACAATCTCAGGTACCCTTTGCTCAGGGAGTATGGGTTAAATAGTTGACTAGAGTGTGACACTTTGAGCCTAGAATATTGAACCTTTTCACAAAATTCTAATTTTAAGCTGCATTAATGCAATTCCTTTTAATTTGCATTACTGAAATAAATGGACTTTTGCACGATATTCAAATTTTTCGAGTTTCACCTGTATATGCTTGCTTCCTTATGTACTGACAGGCGTATCATTAACATCAAGAAATCTGATGATTACTAGAAAGCCATGCTTTTAGACCCTCGCTGTCAAAGCAAAATTGGAGAATGTTTTTCTATTGCCAAAAGAGGGGCCAAATTGCTGTATTACCAGGTTACGTTTAGTATGCAGCTTGCCGCACAGACACTTGCCGCCCACGTGTTTGTGTATACCCCAGGAAAGTCACATGTAAACAGTTAATCCCTTGGAAACAAACACTGGCTATTCCTGAGGTAACAAAGAAAGCCACAATGTATTCCCAACAGCCGAGGAGGTTACATTTGCATGACAAACCCTGAGACTCAACCAATACCTACATTTTCGCATTTAATTTAAACAGAAAGATCTTATCTTTCCTGCTCACATCTACACATCAAATAGGTAAATAACTCTTGGGTCCATTCACACATCCATATGTGTTTTGCGGATGCACGGATCCGCAAAACACGGACACAGACAATGTGCGTTCCGCATTTTGCGGACCACACATCACCAGCACTATAATAGAAAATGCCGTCCTGCTGGCTTTTAAAACATTTAGGCGTTGGCAAAGCCTGGACCGGTAACTAAGATCCAGCCCGATGCTTTTTTTTTATTTTTTTTATAAATTTGTTTATTTATTTTCCAATACAAAATGCAAAAATTAACCAATTTGACAGTACAATAATCAATACACAATCTGCCAGGGCAGTCAGTAGAATAAGGTACAATAAACAAAAATTTATTCAGATAATTTGTTATATACGATGCTTATTAAAAATACATACTAAGTAATACATCTAAAATTAATGCTTAGAGAAAATAAAAAGCATACAAAACATAAAAAACATAATACAAATTGGTACTAATGTTTCTCTATATTTGGCCAATGTTTCTGAGTCTGTATAAATAAGTAATATTGTTTCTCCGGTGGGTTAACTAACCCAGCTGATGTCCCGGTCAGCAGTATATAAATAACATAGAACAGTCTGATATTTAACCACCTCAGCTCCCCTAGGTTATTGCTCGGTCATACAACTTACCCACCCAAATAAATTTTACCTCCTTTTCTTCTCACTAATAGAGCTTTCATTTGGTGGTATTTCATTGCTGCTGATATTTTAACTTTTTTGTTATTAATCAAAATTTACAGATTTTTTTGCAAAAAATGACATTTATCACATTCAGTTGTAAAATTTTTTCAAATCAAACTACATTTCTATATAAATTTTTATCTAAATTTATTGTTCTACATGTCTTTGATTAAAAAAAATGTTTGGGTAAAAAAAAAATGCTTTGGGTAAAAGTTATAGCGTTTACAAACTATGGTACAAAAATGTGAATTTCCGCATTTTGAAGCAGCTCTGACTTTCTGAGCACCTGTCATGTTTCCTGAGGTTCTACAATGCCCAGACAGTAGAAAACCCCCACAAATGACCCCATTTTGGAAAGTAGACACCCTAAGGTATTTGCTCATGGGCATAGTGAGTTCAAAGGTGGGCAAAGGGGCACAAATTCCAAAGAGCACCTTTAGGATTTCACAGGGCATTTTGGACACATTTTGATTTTAAACTACTTCTCACGCATTAGGGCCCCTAAAATGCCAGGGCAGTATAACTACCCCACAAGTGACCCCATTTTGGAAAGAAGACACCCCAAGGTATTTCGTGATG
Source organism: Bufo gargarizans (assembly GCF_014858855.1). Taxonomy (NCBI): domain Eukaryota; kingdom Metazoa; phylum Chordata; class Amphibia; order Anura; family Bufonidae; genus Bufo; species Bufo gargarizans. The sequence continues at coordinate 109,376,510 of NC_058082.1, read as the reverse complement.
GGCATAGTGAGTTCATGGAAGTTTTTTAATTTTTGTCACAAGTTAGCGGAAAATGATGATTTTTTTTATTTATTTTTTCTTGCAAAGTCTCATATTCCACTAACTTGTGACAAAAAATAAAAACTTCCATGAACTCACTATGCCCATCACGAAATACCTTGGGGGGTCTTCTTTCTAAAATAGGGTCACTTGTGGGGTAGTTATACTGCCCTGGCATTTTAGGGGCCCTAATGCGTGAGAAGTAGTTTTAAATCAAAATGTGTCCAAAATGCCCTGTGAAATCCTAAAGGTGCTCTTTGGAATTTGTGCCCCTTTGCCCACCTAGGCTGCAAAAAAGTGTCACACGTGGTATCGCCGTACTCAGGAGAAGTTGGGCAATGTGTTTTGGGGTGTATTTTTACATATACCCATGCTGGGTGAGAGAAATATCTCTCTAAAAGACAACTTTTCCAATATATTTCTCTCACCCAGCATGGGTATATGTAAAAAGACACCCCAAAACACATTGCCCAACTTCTCCTGAGTACGGCGATACCACATGTGTGACACTTTTTTTCAGCCTAGGGGCGCAAAGGGGCACAAATTCCTTTTAGGAGGGCATTTTTAGACATTTGGATTCCAGACTTCCTCTCACGCTTTAGGGCCCCTAAAATACCAGGGCAGTATAAATACCCCACATGTGACCCCATTTTGGAAAGAAGACACCCCAAGGTATTCCATGAGGGGCATGGTGAGTTCATAGATTTTTTTATTTTTTTTTGGCAGCGGAAATGTTTAGCTGATTTTTTTTTTTTTCTCACAAAGTCTCCCTTTCCGCTAACTTGGGACAAAAATTTCAATCTTTCATGGACTCAAAATGCCCCTCAGCGAATACCTTGGGGTGTCTTCTTTCCAAAATGGGGTCATTTGTGGGGTGTTTGTACTGCCCTGGCATTTGAGAGTCTCCGCAATCATTACATGTATGGCCAGCATTATTCTCCTTATATTGAGCATACGGGTAATGATATATTTTTTTTCCGTTCAGCCTCTGGGCTGAAAGAAAAAAATGAATGGCACAGATTTCTTCATTCGCATCGATCAATGTGGATGAAAAAAATCTCTGCCAAAAAAAGAAAAAAAAAGGAGGGGAAAGGTGTCTGCCAGGACATAGGAGCTCCGCCCAACATCCATACCCACTTAGCTCGTATGCCCTGGCAAACCCGATTTCTCCATTCACATCAATCGATGTGGATGAATAAATCATTGCCGGGATTATTATTTTTTTATATACAAAGTGTTTGCAAAGCATATGAACACCACCGCCTTCTCAGCTCATGAGCCTCGGCAAACGTATCTTTTACTGCAGAGGAGAAATCTCGTCTTGCAGCGCCGCATACACCGACTTTTGTGTAATCTGACAGCAGCGCAATGCTTCTGTCAGAATGCACATCAGTGCTGCAGCTGGTTCATCGGTTGGTCCACCTAGAAGGTAAAAAAAACCAAAACAAAAAAGAAAAAACCAGGCCGCAACGCAATAAATTTATTAACATTATAATAACATTTGAACGGAACATTAACTTTTATAAACTTTATTTAACTTTAGGGCAGGGTGGTTAAGGCAGTCAGGACAGAAATAGCACTCCTTCTACAGACACAGCATCTTTTTCGGGGTGATGCTTGGGTTGAGGTACCAGAAACGACATTGGGGAAATGTCGCTCGTGTAGACGGCTCACTACACTGGTTGATGGGGCCACGGAACCTCCTGGATACAGGAGGTTCTCGATGATCTCTTCCTGAAATTTGAGGAAGGATCGTGTTCTCCCAGCCTTACTGTAGAGAACAAAACTATTATATACAGCCAATTGAATCAAATATAAAGACACCTTCTTATACCAGCGTCTGGTGCGGCGGGACACTAAATAAGGAGCCAACAACTGGTCATTGAAGTCCACCCCTCCCATGAGCGAATTATAGTCGTGGACCGAGAGGGGCTTTTCAATGACACTGGTTGCTCGTTAAATTTCTATCGACGTGTCTGCGTGAATGGAGGAGAGCATGTAAACATCAGGCTTGTCTCTCCATTTCACTGCGAGCAGTTCTTCCTTACACAAGGCAGCCCTCTCCCTCCTTGCAAGACGAGTGGTAACGAGCCATTGGGGAAGCCCCGGCGATTAGGTCGCGCTGTGCCACAGCAACCAATCTGTTCTAGGAACAAATGCCTGAAGAGGGCCACACTTGTGTAAAAATTGTCCACATAAAGATGGTACCCCTTGCCAAATAAGGGTGACACCAAGTCCCATACTGTCTTCCCACTGCTCCCCAGGTAGTCAGGGAAACCGACCGGCTCCAGGGTCGGATTTTTACCCTCATAGATCCGAAATTTGTGGGTATAGCCTGTGGCCCTTTCACAGAGCTTATACAATTTGACCCCATACCGGGCGTGCTTGCTTGGGATGTATTGTTTGAAGCCAAGGCGCCCCGGTAAAATGTGACTCGTCTATGCAGATGTTTTGCTCAGGGGTATACAAATCTGCAAATTTGGTGTTAAGGTGGTCTATGAGGGGCCGAATTTTGTGGAGCCGGTCAAAAGCTGGGTGGCCTCTGGGACGGGAGGTGCTGTTGTCGCTAAAGTGCAGGAAACGCAGGATGGCCTCAAATCGTGCCCTGGGCATGGCAGCAGAGAACATGGGCATGTGATGAATTGGGTTCGTGGACCAATATGACCGCAATTCATGCTTTTTGGTTAGGCCCATGTTGAGGAGAAGGCCCAGAAAAGTTTTAATTTCGGAAACTTAAATAAATATAATGTGTTAGATGGCTTCCGATTCGATTTTATGAAAATCATCAGCCTGCCAGCGACGATCATTGGCTGGCAGGCTGATGATGAAATTGTCCTGAAACTTTTGCCGGCCCGCGATGCGCATGCGCGGGCCGGCTGTGAGCGTCATCTCGCGTCTCGCGAGATGACGCATAGATGCGTGACTGTGCCTGAGTGAGCCGCCTCCGGAACGCGATCCTGCATTAGGCGGTCCGGAGGTGGTTAAGTAAAGTCCTCAGTATAGTCACTTGTATTTACTGAGTAATAATCGCTTTATGTTATCAATACGGTGCTGTTGAATATCACTGCCTGTTTGTATGATAAATCGGTGCAGCTTTTACTCACTGTTTTTAGTTGAGTCGTACTGGTTTTGATTGCATCACTCGTGGCGTCCCACGTGCAATGGAGTTGTTACAGGCTGTGATCTGGTTATGGTCTGATTTCCAAGCGACTTGTTGGAGGCTTGTATATGGGATTTGAGATCCTCGGTAATCTTCTCTAGGCGTGCCGTGCTAGTGGTTACCTGATGTAAATCCTGCGCAGATGGTTGATTTTACGCAAGGTCAGGTCTCACTAGATAATGTAGATTTCCAGCTTCTCCCCTATATTGTATTTTGGGTCGTAAAAGCCCTTTGCTAGATATTCATTTATGTTGTTTCCCCCTGACTTTATCCATTGGACTTGGGAGGCTAAATAATATCCCTGGAAAAAAGGAACCGATAGCCCGCCATCCTCCTCTGCTAACCAAATATATTTTTGTTTTAATTTTACCCTTTTTCTGCCCCAGATTTAGTCATTCAGCCTCCGTTCCAGATGGTTGAAGAAACGATTTTCTATCCAAACTGGACAGGCTGCCAAAACATACAAAATCTGGGGAAGTAACACCATTTTAATTAGTGTGATTCTATCTGCCTGTCCTATTGGTAGCTTTTGCTAAACACTAATTTTGTTTTTACATCTAATCAGCAAGGGGGGGACATTTAGTCTCATGAAATCTAATATACTTGCGTTCAACTTTACCCCTAAATAATCCAGAGATTCTGTAGGTTTTAATACCCTAATTCCTTGGAAGTTCAGTGGAATTGCCTGGTCGAGTGGTAGCAATACTGATTTGGCCTAATTGATTTTATACCCCGAAATATCACTAAACGTATCTATTAGTTCCATAAGATAAGACAGCTGGGATGTTGGGTTCTCCAAAAAGACCAGGATATCATCAGCATACATACTTATTTTGTCAGAGGTCCCTTTCATGCCAAAGCCGCTAATACTTTCGCCCGATCTGATTTTGGCTGCCAATGGTTCTATAAATAAGGCAAACAATAAAAGAGAAAGGGGACATCCCTGTCTAGTTCCTCTATACAATTCTATTTGTTCAGACCATATTTCATTAATATTAATTCTGGCTTTGGGGTGATTATACAGAATCTGGACCCACTCAATAAAGTATTGGCCTAGATTCATCTTATGCATGACTTGCCATAAGTATTCCCACTCCACCCTGTCAAACACTTTCTCAGCGTCTAAAGACAGGATGGAGCGGGAGCCTCCCCCCTCTTCCACCTGCATATTCATAAAAGCTCTACGTATGCTGGATTGTACAAGTCTCTTGGGTATAAACCCGGTCTGGTCTGGGTGGATTAGCCTATCAATGACACTCTTCAGTCTATTAGCGAATATTTTTGCGCTGATTTTATTATCTGTATTTAACAGAGAAATTGGGCGATACGCACCAGTCACGCTTTCATCCTTATCTTTTTTTAAGATAAGGGTGATCACCGCTTCAGATAGAGAGGAAGGGAGTTCCCCGATCTGGTACGTATTATCTAACACCTGTAATAGCATTGGTAAAATTATCTCTCCATGTTGACGATAAATTTCAGTCCCTGGAGATGAGTTTCCCCCAAATAGTCCTGACAACCTCAAATAGTTCCTTTAACGCTGGGTTCACACCTAGGCGTTTCTCAAACGCGCGTTTCTATGCGCGTTTTTGTCGCGCGTTTTATGCACGTGTTTTTTAATAGTGAACGCGCGTTTGACGCGCGTTTGGGTGATTGACAGCAGTGTTGTCCAAAGAGTCTATGGCCCAAACACGCGTCAAACGCGCCAAAAAAGCTCCTGTACTTGTTTGAGCGTCGGGCGTTTTACAGCGCGATCGTACGCGCTGTAAAACGCCCAGGTGTGAACCCTTCCCATAGGGAATCATTGGTTCTTGCCTGTTGTGCGTTTTACAGCGCGTAGGAACGCGCTGTAAAACGCTCAGGTGTGAACCCAGCGTTAGTGTATTGGTCGATTTAATATTTTACATTCCTGTTCTGATAGTTTTAGGAGATTAATTTTCTCCAGGAACTTTTAGACGTCTCCGGCCTGATGGTTTTTTATTGTTTGAATATAAGGTTTTATAATATCTGACAAACTCTCGATCGATCTCCTCCAGGCACGTGGTGACCCCCCCATTTTCCAATCTAATATTTTTAATCTTTTTTTGGTATTGGATCAGGGATGACAGGAGGTTTCCAGGTTTTACGGCTTGAGAGAAGATCCTGTGTTGTCCTTTTTTTATTAAATAGTTCTTGTACTCCAATCTAGCTTCTTCTAACTGTAGTTGTGTAGCTGAATTTTGATTATTAGATATCAGTCCCAGTAGGGACTGAGCTCTTGTTTTTATAACTAATTCTTTTGCCACATATTCTTTTTTTTACCTGTTAACTCTGGCTATGTACACCCCACGCAGAAAAGCTGTAAAATAGTACCATACAATATGCACGCTGCTGATGGAGCATTCTACAGCCAGAATTCTCGGATCTCCTTAGCTATGTTTTCCTGATCCTTAACAAATTCATCCAATGGGGATTACATCTAAAACTTCTAGTTTTCTTCTTCATATGCCCCAATTTAATCGTTACTACAATAGGAGAATGGTCGGATATCGTATGTATTTCATATTTCATCTTTCTTACACAATCTAAAAGATCAGAGTTGGCTAAGGCTAGGTCTATTCTAGACATAACCGTATTCACCCAAATGAAACAAGAGAATACTCTTTTCTCCCCATATATATATATATATATATATATATATCCCCAAAATTGACTTTATGCACATGTTCCTTAGAGTATCTATCTTCCTCTAAGTTCATAACATCATTAAAGTCCCCTGTTACTAAAACCGGGCACCTTGCTCTGGAGCCAATAAAGTCTGCCAGGTCTGACATGACAGACATAGAGAAGGGAGGAGGAACACACACAAATGCCAATATGCAAACCATACTGTTTAAACGGCAGTGCAAAAAAACAAATCTACCCTCTCTATCAGTTCTATTGGCGATTGGGATATAATCCACACCTCTATGAACATAGACGCTGATGCCCTGGGAATAGGCCAAGCAGCAAGCATGGTAGTCATAATTTGCCCATTTTCTTTTTGCAATGTTAATATTCTCATACAGGTCCTTCTAAAAAAATTAGCATATTGTGATAAAGTTCATTATTTTCTGTAATGTACTGATAAACATTAGACTTTCATATATTTTAGATTCATTACACACCAACTGAAGTAGTTCAAGCCTTGTATTGTTTTAATATTGATGATTTTGGCATATGTAGTGTCCCACTAGGTAGGAGTGGGCACTACACAAGGGTTAATTGGGTAGCGTGTACTTCTACTCACAAGGGACAGTGATATTGTATTGATCTATGCATTTAATGTAATTTACTGTGTGTTTTACATGTATGAGTTCCCCTGTCATATGTTTACCAGGTTTAGTTGGGTGTAATTTAGCCTCCCAGTGTCACGGGCGGTGTACAGGAAACAAGACAAAGCAACATGCATATATGACTGAGTGGATCCAAAGCTAAGGAACCAAAAGGGAGACCCCTGCACAAGACCTGAGACTTTCCCTGGCTGCTCAGCCTATGCAAAGATCCCAGAGGTGGATGGTTGCATATCCACGTACCTCGACTATATAACCCCTGAACACCCTACAATAGTGAGGGGACACGACCGCCGGCTCCCTACACCAGACACGGAGGGAGTCAGGGTCACCTGGGATCCAGCAAACAGAAAATAACAGATAAATGTTCAGCACTTAACTTAGTAGCAGACTGGAAAACAAGATCAGCATGCACACACACTCCAGGAAGTAGTATAAGCCGCCCAGTAATGCACAATGGGGAGGAATTTAAAGGGAAGCAATCAGTCCAACTAGATGACAGCTGAGAGAGGCTAACGAGGCCCAAGTGGCCACACCCAAGGGTTGGACACACCCAGTGACATCACACACACACACAGGGAAGGGAGTTAACCCTTCCAGCACCACAGAAGGGAAAGCACACATAAAGGGGAAGTGCACACAATACAAAAAACACAGTGCACACAACACACACACCTAACATAAAGGAAGTCAGGTGAGACCGCATGCCAGGACAGCAAGCTGCCTAGCGACGCTCAGGCTGCTCTGCTGCTAAATACAAAACTAGTTGCCTGCGGCAACCACAAGTGAGGCCACACACCAGCGGCCCTCACCCGTGGTTGAACACCCACACAAAACCGCAGGCAACCGCATGCGGTAAAGGAGTCACGGTCATGGGCATGGCAGTGACACCCAGACACTAGAGGGAGATAGGGAGCCCCTAGTATAAATGTCCAGGCCCAGACAGGGAGTGGTTAGGTCATAGTCAGGAGTCTGTGGAGACAGAAGTGAGAAGGCACCAGCCCAGGATATGCTGAGGGCCTCCTCCTGACATGCAGCTGGACAGTCCTGGTTTCTAGCTGCACCAAGGGGCTAGATGAAGTACAGCCTGCTTGGAGACCGAGTGTATTCCAGGGGACTAGAGGAGTTACCTCGTCAGCCTGAAGCTCCTGAGGCTAAGGATTAGCTCAGTTGAGTCACCCCAGTAGAAGGACAGAACCTCCTAGGAGAAACCCACAGTCCTTCACCATTCAAGTAAGAATATTTCCAACAAAGATAAGTAACACTGATAGGCAGAGACGTTAGAAAGCAAAGCAAGGATTTAATACGAGAGGAAGATATATATTTTACCAAGGATTTAAGCCACCATTTAGGCATCCGGGCCTTGGGATTGAAACCAGACAGGAGTTCTAGGAAGAACAGTGTACGCTATTTCTAAGGAAAGGTACAACCTGATTCTGAGTGCATTGTGAATTTACCCTCTGAGTATCTTGCATAATCAATACCTGCCATCTTGTGAAATAAGCCTGCTTGTGAAGCTTGTGATCTAAAGGACTGTATTACCATCTGTATGTATAAAGTTAGACTGTTAAGTAAAGCAACGTTTGGTTCACTATACCATCTGTGTACCTCACTTATTCCAACTATCAACCGGTGTGCCACCGTCACAGGCACTGGCGTCACGAACCTTAAAGGGACCTTGCCCCAGGCACTCAAAATACCCGTAACATCCAGGGCACCTCATCCACCATGAGGCCTGGTCCCTACATACAGAGTGTGCCCCAGAGGAACCGTGTCTACCTCTCCTTCACTGCCACATGCCTGCCCAGGGTTCTCCAATACAGTGAGCAACCCTCGATTGCCCATAACCGTGACCTCACTTCGCTATACCCTGCAGGTCTGGCGTGTTGCACATACAGCTCATGAAAACCCAAAATTCCTATCTAAAAAAATAAATTAGCATATCATGAAAAGGTTCTCTAAACGAGCTATTAACCTAATCATCTGAATCAACTAATTAACTCTAAACACCTGCAAAAGATTCCTGAGGCTTTTAAAAACTCCCAGCCTGGTTCATTACTCAAAACCGCAATCATGGGTAAGACTGCCGACCTGACTGCTGTCCAGAAGGCCATCATTGACACCCTCAAGCAAGAGGGTAAGACACAGAAAGAAATTTCTGAACGAATAGGCTGTTCCCAGAGTGCTGTATCAAGGCACCTAAGTGGGAAGTCTGTGGGAAGGAAAAAGAGTGGCAGAAAACGCTGCACAACGAGAAGAGGTGACCGGACCCTGAGGAAGATTGTGGAGAAGAACCGATTCCAGACCTTGGGGGACCTGCGGAAGCAGTGGACTGAGTCTGGAGTAGAAACATCCAGAGCCACCGTGTACAGGCGTGTGCAGGAAATGGGCTACAGGTGCCGCATTCCCCAGGTCAAGCCACTTTTGAACTAGAAACAGCGGCAGAAGCGCCTGACCTGGGCTACAGAGAAGCAGCACTGGACTGTTGCTCAGTGGTCCAAAGTACTTTTTTCGGATAAAAGCAAATTTTGCATGTCATTCGGAAATCAAGGTGCCAGAGTCTGCAGGAAGACTGGGGAGAGGGAAATGCCAAAATGCCTGAAGTCCAGTGTCAAGTACCCACAGTCAGTGATGGTCTGGGGTGCCATGTCAGCTGCTGGTGTTGGTCCACTGTGTTTTATCAAGGGCAGGGTCAATGCAGCTAGCTATCAGGAGATTTTGGAGCACTTCATGCTTCCATCTGCTGAAAAGCTTTATGGAGATGAAGATTTCATTTTTCAGCACGACCTGGCACCTGCTCACAGTGCCAAAACCACTGGTAAATGGTTTACTGATCATGGTATTACTGTGCTCAATTGGCCTGCCAACTCTCCTGACCTGAACCCCATAGAGAATCTGTGGGATATTGGGAAGAGAAAGTTGAGAGACGCAAGACCCACCACTCTGGATGAGCTTAAGGCCGCTATCAAAGCATCCTGGGCCTCCATAACACCTCAGCAGTGCCACAGGCTGATTGCCTCCATGCCACGCCGCATTGAAGCAGTCATTTCTGCAAAAGGACTCCCGACCAAGTATTGAGTGCATAACTGAACATCATTATTTGAAGGTTGACTTTTTTTGTATTAAAAACACTTTTCTTTTATTGGTCGGATGAAATATGCTAATTTTTTTAGATAGGAAATTTGGGTTTTCATGAGCTGTATGCCAAAATCATCAATATTAAAACAATAAAAGGCTTGAACTACTTCAGTTGGTGTGTAATGAATCTAAAATATATGAAAGTCTAATGTTTATCAGTACATTACAGAAAATAATGAACTTTATCACAATATGCTAATTTTTTTAGAAGGACCTGTATGTAAGATGAGTTTCAAGAAGGGCTATTATTGCGGGAAGATGTCTCGCAACTACATCAAATATGACCACCCGCTTAGCTCTCTCAGCCATTCCCCGTACGTTCCACGTGAAAATTCTATTCATATGTTATGCTACCGAAGCAAAGTAACCGCCGATGCCCAGCTGGACGGAAGGCAGGAGAAGGGAGAGAGAGACAGCACCCCACAACGGACACCGATACCCACCTTCCCATCCAACCCATCCTGCCCAAGACCCTGTTATGTCCAGCCCACCCCATCCCTCCACCCCCCACTCCCCCTCTTGGTCAATCGAACCGACCGGTTCACTATCCTCTTACACTTCGCCCTCCCCCCCATCTCCCCACCCCCGCTCAGCCCCCATTAGGTAGAACATTGCCTCTGACTTCAGGGACCTATTCCCTTACGGTCTAACCATTCCCGCACCTCATCTGGTTGGGTAAAAAAGTAAGCTTGGTCCTGATATATCACTCTCAATTTCGTAGAGTGGAACAGACAATATTTCATCTTGGCTGTCGCCATTCTCTTCTTAACTTCACTGAATTCACTACGTTTAGCCTGTGTCGCCCTTGAATAATCTGAGCATATTTCTATTTCCCTTTCATTATACTCTAGAGGAGATAACATTCTTTTGTTTTTCATAATATTATCCGTATCCATGACATTTATCATTTTAGGCAAAATTGCTCTTGGAGGGCTTCCTTACCGGTAGATGTTTATTTGGTATCCAATGGGCTCTCTCCACCGAGAACCCCGTGGGCAATCGATCTGGACCAAACATTTTTAATAGCCATTGCTGAACAAACCCTGTCAGGTCTTCTTTTTCTGATCCTTCAGGGAACCCAACCAGACGTAATTCGCTCTCTGACATCTATCCTCCATTTCAGTGACTCTTTCCTGTAATGATTTATTTCCTGTTTTCATCACCCCCATTCTATTTTTGATCCCATCCATCTCTCGTTTGTAACCATTTGGAGATCTTTAACTTTCTCACGTACTTTATTAATCTTCTCTTTGACCACAGACAGATCCATTTGAACGGTGGACATTTTAACTGACAGATCTCCCAATGCTTGGTTCGATTGCTGAACCGCATTCAGGATATCTGTCAGCTTCCTGTCCATCAGTTTTATCTTCTCATCTGTTGCAGCATTCCTATCTCTCTTTCCCTCTTCTCTATCCCTCATATCCTCAGAATTTAATAAGTCTATTGAATCAGCTCTATTCTCCCTCTTACCCTTCTGATTTGTCCTAGTATTATATTGTGGTGATTTCAAGAATGTATCCATTTTTTATATTGGACTGCCACCGCTTGTGCCCAAAGACTTCCTATTTTGAACCTTTGCTGGCATTATCCCCTGTGAAATATTAGCAGATTATATAGCATACCAATCTAGCATATGTATATAGATTAAGTAAATAGACAAATAAAGTTTATTAGCCCAGGAGGTCAAAGGAAAAAGCCCATACGGCGTAACAACAGGTTATATAGCCTAATAGTCCAAGAAATATATATATCACGAATAGTTAGAGAGAAAAAAGTTAATCGACCAGGGAGGTTAGTGGAACAGGTAACAGCAGGTATTAGCGGATAATTATTTGATTTCCCATATTGTTTCCCTGCCATTATTCAGAATTGTTAGTGCGTCAAAATCATCTCTCACATGGGGGGTGGAGCCTGCACCGGACTGTGAGGGCCGCATAGTCAGGAGCTCTCCATACAAGATCCCGTAAAGCACCAGCTTACTTAAAGGGAACCTGTCATGTGGATATTTGATTATAATCTAACTGATTATATATAATCATTAACTACTAAAAAGTACCTTTTTAGGGAAGAGTCAGGAGCTCATGAATATTCAGGACTCATCATTATCAGCTGGAGCTTTTAAATACAAGATGTTGGCAGATTGACTGGGTCAATTAAAGAAAGTGACCCAGCATTTTGCTAGGAGAATCAGACACTTATTTATGTTGCCCTTAGTTAGGACACCATAAAACTGGTGACAGGTTCCCTTTAAGCCGACAGACAAAAAAAAATGGTCAAGATCGGGCACCCCAAATCTGGGGACAACTCTAATATCAGCAAACCTCTGAATAACAGCGGGGATATGGACAAATTTATATAAAAAAGCTGCCGCTACCCTGGTGGCTCGTAAATCCAAGATAGCGCCGACCCATCTCACAAGGTGAGCGAGCGCACCGCTGACACCGCTGACACCGCTGATGGAGAGAGTGACACAGAGGACTCTCACAGCAAGACGCCGCTTCCGATCACTCACCGCTTCTTAAAACAATTTCTCAGCAAAGCAATGAAGCGAGCTCACAGCCCTCCGTCACGATATGCACCATATTGGAGACTGGGTTGTAACACTGGAAACGCGCCATGCCACAGTCCTAGACCACCAAACAGCAACCGCGTCATCCCTACAAAAATGCTGCACTTATCTTAACGACCTCCACAACGCTCTGGAGGATCGAGAAAACAGAAGGCGCAGGAACAACCTGCGATTCAGAGGAATATCTGAGTCTGTCCTCGTGCAGGCTCGGACTGGCCCACAGGGGTACAGGGGAATCCCCCAGTGGGCCCCTGAGCAAAGTGGGCCCCTAGTCTCCCACCCCTTGCACAAGTGGCACATAACACAGTAGACTTACTGCACTACATACATATATTCAATGTATAGCACCTCAACCAGCCTATGTGCATATAAAAAACGTGTTTATTATATTTAAATGTATGCATACTGTGGGCCCCCAAAATAAATTTTACTGGTGGGCCCTAGGTACCACAGTCCTTACTGGGCCCAGATTACCAGACAGATATTATCATCAAATGGGCACATTGAGACCTAAACCCAAAGCGTCTGAACCACCCAGAGACGTGATCTGCAGATTTCTTAATTTTCAAGTCAAGTCGGCAGTATTGGAAGCCGCCAGGAACCACGAAAACCTGACATATGAAGACTCCTCCATCTTGATTTACCAGGACCTGGCACCCTCAACGCTCAAGAAGCGCAGAACCCTTAAGCCCTTAACCGACTGGCTCAGGGCCAATAAAATCCTATATAGATGGACATTCCCGTTCGGATTATCCTTCTTTCATGCGGGACACTGCCTAACCATTGCTACATTCGCCGACTTAACCGGAGCCTACGATCACCTACAGATACCTCCGCTAGAAGTTAAAATTTGGGAGCTGTATCAAGATATTACAGAGCTGCCAGATCTACCAAAGATTTCACCTTTTGAACGCCTGCGTACCCCGAAGACCCAAAAGTTCAAACGGAGGAATACACAGCTGACCCCATAGACTAGTCTTGACAGGGCGATCTAATCACCTTAGTCCTCTTGACGTCTGATAAACCCCCACCCTCACCTTCCCTTCTAACTTCCCTTCCTTTCTACTCACTTTAACCCACCGCATTATTGTCAATTGGTTACAACTGATATTTAACCCATCCCTGCCTCTCTCCCCACCTGCTCCACCTAAACTACCCTTCTCCCTCTCTGTCTTCAAGCCTGTCTGTCTAAACGCCTCACCATAGAGGCCTTCTTTAGTGCTTAGAGGATCACAACAGGGTTGATTAACCATTTCCCCCCCCCTTGCGATCCTCAATCCAAATACTAGTTCAACCCATATCATTGGGTATTGTTTAGAGGTTTATACCTTTGTTACATGTTTTTATGTTCAGGTACATGCCTCATCCATTCCAATGTACATGGATACACTGAGGACTCCTCTGGCATTCATCTCACGCATCCAAACTCTTCAAAGTATACTCAATCAAGGTGCGTTCTCCTGGGGAGAGACTACACTTCAGCAAGGTAATCCCCATAACTTAAAATATTATGGCTGAACTTTCAATTGCGTCCTACAATGTTAGGGGCCTTAACTCCCCTTCTAAGAGGAGCTAGGTCTTCACATTATTTACGCAAATCTGGAGCTAATCTTATACTCCTCCAGGAAACGCACTTTAAATTCAACCGCTACCCCACTCTATCCTTCGCTCACTATTTCCAGTGGTATCACTGTGGAGGAGACTCAAATGCTTCTGGGGGGGGGGGGGGGGGGGTGAGTATTGGATTCCAGAGGAAAGTCCCCTTTAAATACATCTCCCACTTGTAAGATTCAAAGGGGAGATATATATTGGTTATGGGATGTATTGGCCCCCAAACATATACTATAATCAATCTCTATGCCCCTAACACTGGTCAATCTGCCTGGTTCTCCAATATCTTCCCTATAATTGAGACTTTTGCTGAGGGCTTGATTGTAGTGGGTGGTGACCTAAATGCTACCTTAAACCCACGAATAGACTCCTCAACCCAAAAATCGTCTACGCTCCATAAAAGAAGGCTTCTGGAATCTGCACCTTATAGACATTTGGCGTACATGAAACCCCAATACAGCTGATTACACCTTTTATTCCAATGCTCATGGTTCATACCAACGCCTGAACTATTTATTTGTTTGTTTCTAAAGAACATCTCCAGCTCTGTCATGAGCCTAAAATAGGCTCCATACATCTTTTTGACCATGCCCCTATCTTTCTATCGGTCTCTGCTCCAATACCCAACTCGAGCAAGTTTAAATGGCGCTTAAATGAATCTTTATTAGGTAACCAGACTGTTAAAGAAAGGATTTCTGATCTCCTCAAGGAGTATTTTTCCCTAAACAAACACCCAGAGATATCAGACCAATCCCTTTGGGATGCCCATAAACCCTATATTAGAGGTAACTTCATTAGTCTTGGAACATTTTTAAAGAAAGAAAGGAACACAAAGCTTGACTCCCTATGCAAAAAGAAACAATCCCTGGAATCTCTACACAAACACTCCTTTTCAGAGTCACAACTACAAGAACTATCTACTCTTAGGGCGGAAATGAAATCCCTTCTGCAACATTCCACAGCTAAGTACTTCCTGAATTCACAGCACAAATTTTTCGCACAAGGAGATAAGGCATCTTAATTCATGATGTGTAGGATAAAAAACAGAAGATCAGCAAATTATATCCACCAAATAGATTCCCCTCAAGGAACCCCTTTATACTCCTGTAAACTAATTGGTACCCAATTTCGTAACTTCTACGAATCTCTATACAATCTACCTCCATCACTTACTCCAGAGGCTCATTCTTCCCTCCTCTCATCCTTCTTGGATTCACTCACAATACCGACTATCTCAACAAACCAAAAACAAAGATTAGCTTCCCCGTTCACATTAGAAGAACTAACTACAGCTCTGAAACATTCCCCTCACCGCAAAAGTCCAGGCCCAGACGGATTGCCAGTCTTATGTTATAAAACATACCAACAGCACATTCTCCCTCACCTGCTCTCAGTCTGTAATCTTGCCCTACAAGGAAAACAACTCTCCAGAGATATGACAATGGCCCATATAACCCTGATACCCAAAGAAGGGAAAAACACCAAGCAATGCTCTAAATATATACCTATTGTCTCTGCCTTGGACAAAACCCACCTGATCCTCCGTGGTGCACGGGGATCAGGTGGGTTTTGTCCAAGGCAGAGACAATATGTCCAGAGTTCTACACTCACCTAAAAAAAATATTTGGAACACCTGTTCTATTTCTTATTAATGCGATTATCTAGTCAACCAATCACATGGCAGTTGCTTCAATGCATGTAGGGTTGTGGTCCTGGTCAAAACAATCTCCTGAACTCAAAACTGAATGTCAGAATGGGAAAGAAAGGTGGGCTACAACAGCAGAAGACCCCACCGGGTACCACTCATCTCCACTACAAATAGGAAAAAGAGGCTACAATTTGCACGAGCTCACCAAAATTGGACTGTTGAAGACTGGAAAAATGTTGCTTGGTCTGATGAGTCTCGATTTCTGTTGAGACATTCAAATGGTCCGAATTTGGCGTAAACAGAATGAGAACATGTATCCATCATGCCTTGTTACCACTGTGCAGGCTGGTGGTGGTGGTGTAATGGTGTGGGGGATGTTTTCTGGGCACACTTTAGGCCCCTTAGTGCCAATTGGCCATCGTTTAAATTCCATGGGCTACCTGAGCATTGTTTCTGACCATGTCCATCCTTTCATGACCACCATGTACCCATCCTCTGATGGCTACTTCCAGCAGGATAATGCACCATGTCACAAAGCTCAAATCATTTCAAATTGGTTTCTTGAACATGACAATGAGTTCACTGTACTAAAATGGCCCTCACAGTCACCAGATCTCAACCCAATAGATCATCTTTGGGATGTGGTGGAACGGGAGCTTCGTGCCCTGGATGTGCATCCCTCAAATCTCCATCAACTGCAAGATGCTATCCTATCAATATGGGCCAACATTTCTAAAGAATGCTATCAGCACCTTGTTGAATCAATGCCACGTAGAATTAAGGCAGTTCTGAAGGCAAAAGGAGGTCCAACACCGTATTAGTATGGTGTTCCTAATAATTCTTTAGGTGAGTGCAAATGTGGTATTCTATTCCAACATTCGCTCTAAGCCTCTCCTTCTTCTGAGTACTGATGCAAAGAAAGCATTTGACAGAATCAGCTGGCCATATCTGCAGAAAGTCCTGCAGGGATTTGGCCTACCTGATCCCTTCGTGCAAGCCACCTTTGCAAAGTACTCTCAAGCTTCGGCCTGTGTCCTAATTAATGGTGACCTGTCTGACACCTTCTGCATTCAGAATCGCACCCGACGAGGCTGTCCCCTCTCTCCTCTGATCTTTGTCCTAACCCTGGAGCCCCTTCTCCTCAAACTGAGAGCTGACCCAGAAATCCTAGGAGTGGTGCTGGGATGTCAGGAACATAAATTAGCTGCCTTTGCGGATGATATTATGATCATGACATCTAATACACATCACTCGCTTCCTGCAATCCAAAAACACATAGCTCCCTCTGCAATTTCAAAATTAATAAGCAAAAATCCTTAGTGATTTGTATCGGGATTCCCTCATTCACACAGCAATGCCTAAAAAAAGACTCCATTTGAAAGGTCACCTCCCTTTTTGACTTACTTAGGGAATAAAATAAGTCCCAACACATCTGAACTTTTCACACGCAACTATTCTCCCTTATTACAATCCATCACATCCAGCATAGATAAATTAGATATTCCTACTATTTCCTGGTTTGGCCACAAAAAACTCCTTATGTCATTGATAATAATACCCCATCTAACATATCTGCAACAAGTCCTACCTATCCATGTCCCTTAATCTTACTACGATTCTCTCAGAAAGCTTTTTCGTTCGTTCATTTGGATTGGGAAGAAACCAAGATTAGCATATTCTTTACTCTCACGTCCCAAACACACTGGAGGAATCACCCTGCCATATCCTGAACTACAAACCGGATTCCCAAAAAGTTGGGACACTAAACAAATTGTGAATAAAAACTGAATGCAATGATGTGGAGATGGCAAATGTCAATATTTTATTTGTAATAGAACGTAGATGAGAGATCAAACGTTTAATCCAAGTAAATGTATCATTTTAAAGGAAAAATACGTTGATTCAAATTTTCACGGTGTCAACAAATCCCCAAAAAGTTGGGACAAGTAGCAATAAGAGGCTGAAAAAAGTAAATTTGAGCATAACAAAGAGCTGGAAAACCAATTAACACTAATTAGGTCAATTGGCAACATGATTGGGTATAAAAAGAGCTTCTCAGAGTGGCAGTGTCTCTCAGAAGCCAAGATGGGTAGAGGATCACCAATTCCCACAATGTTGCGCAGAAAGATAGTGGAGCAATATCAGAAAGGTGTTACCCAGTGAAAAATTGCAAAGACTTTGCATCTATCATCATCAACTGTGCATAACATCATCCGAAGATTCAGAGAATCTGGAACAGCGTAAGGGTCAAGGCCGTAAAACCATACTGGATACCCGTGATCTCCGGGCCCTTAAACGACACTGCACCACAAACAGGAATGCTACTGTAAAGGAAATCACAGAATGGGCTCAGGAATACTTCCAGAAACCATTGTCAGTGAACACAATCCATCGTGCCATCCGCCGTTGCCAGCTGAAACTCTACAGTGCAAAGAAGAAGCCATTTCTAAGCAAGATCCAAAAGCTCAGGCGTTTTCACTGGGCCAGGGATCATTTAAAATGGAGTGTGGCAAAATGGAAGACTGTTCTGTGGTCAGACGAGTCACGATTCGAAGTTCTTTTTGGAAATCTGGGACGCCATGTCATCCGGACCAAAGAGGACAAGGACAACCCAAGTTGTTATCAAGAAGCCTGCATCTCTGATGGTATGGGGTTGCATGAGTGTGTGTGGCATGGGCAGCTTGCATGTCTGGAAATGCACCATCAGTGCAGAAAAATATATTCAGGTTCTAGAACGACATATGCTCCCATCCAGACGTCATCTCTTTCAGGGAAGACCCTGCATTTTTCAACAAGATAATGCCAGACTACATTCTGCATCAATCACAACATCATGGCTGCGTAGGAGAAGGATCCGGGTACTGAAATGGTCAGTCTGCAGTCCAGATCTTTTACCTATAGAGAACATTTGGCGCATCATAAAGAGGAAGGTGCAACAAAGAAGGCCCAAGACGATTGAACAGTTAGAGGCCTGTATTAGACAAGAATGGGAGAGCATTCCTATTTCTAAACTTGAGAAACTGGTCTCCTCGGTCCCCAGACGTCTGTTGAGTGTTGTAAGAAGAAGGGGAGATGCCACAGAGTGGTGAAAATGGCCTTGTCCCAACTTTTTGGGGATTTGTTGACACCATCAAATTCTGATTCAACATATTTTCCCTTAAAATGGTACATTTTCTCAGTTTAAACTTTTGTTCCGTGATTTATGCTCTATTCTGAATAAAATATTAGAAGTTGGCACCTCCACATCATTGCATTCAGTTTTTATTCACGATTTGTATAGTGTCTCAACTTTTTTGGAATCCGATTTCTATATGGTAGGGCAGTCCTTCTGTCTAGAGTGATAGAGTAGCTCAGAACTTTCCAACCCCAAACCATGGGTGGCGATGGAACAAGAACTCCTAAATAAGCCATTGCGTTCTCTTCTCCTAGGAAATGCTAGTTTGATCAACATCCCTTCCTCACCATACCCAATTATTCAAGCCACTCTTAATGCGTGGAAATGGTTTCTGTCGACTTACTGCTCAATATCTTTTCCATCCCCCTTTCTATAAGGGACATCCTAGGAACAGCCCTCCCTGCTGTGATCGAGAGTACCCCACAGGGTTTGAGAGATTTAGCAACTTCTGTCATATCATTCTTCAAGCCCTAAGGCACTATACCCCCCATTCAGGAATTCCAAAAGGAATTCACCCCTCACCACCATAGTTTGTCTCCCATATCTTATCTCCACTCATTTATCTCCCAACATATATCTAGTGGCGACCTCTTTCGTCCACTGGTGTGGGCCGAATCACTTATCGCTAACCCTAGTCCCCCAAAAAAGTTTATCTCACAAATATATAAAAAATCCAGTACTCCATCATTAATTACCAAACCTGCCTTTATACAGCAATGGGAAAGAGACCTGGGTCAAAACTTCTCTATCTCAACACTATCAGATGTACTTCTATCTCCTCATAAATCGCTGTGTCCGTATACAAGAGAACAGATATAAATAGCCATCAGAGAATGGGTACATGGTGGTCATGAAGGGATGGACATGGTCAGAAACAATGCTCAGGTAGCCCGTGGCATTTAAACGATGGCCAATTGGCACTAAAGGGCCTAAAGTGTGCCCAGAAAACATCCCCACACCATTATACCACCACCACCAGCCTGCACAGTGGTAACAAGGCATGATGGATACATGTTCTCATTCTGTTTACGCCAAATTCTGACTCTACCATTTGAATGTCTCAACAGAAATCGAGACTCATCAGACCAGGCAACATTTTTCCAGTCTTCAACAGTCCAATTTTGGCGAGCTTGTGCAAATTGTAGCCTGTTTCTCCTATTTGTAGTGGAGATGAGTGATACCCAGTGGGGTCTTCTGCTGTTGTAGCCCACCTTTCTTTCCCATTCTGACATTCAGTTTGGAGTTCAGGAGATTGTCTTGACCAGGACCACAACCCTACATGCCTTGAAGCAACTGCCATGTGATTGGTTGACTAGATAATCGCATTAATGAGAAATAGAACAGGTGTTCCTAATAATTCTTTAGGTGAGTGTACAGAGGAATTATCCTCTTGGGAAGCTCGCAACCATCAAAAATTCCTAAAACAATGGCAATTATGGCAGGAATTCAGAGGCCCTAACTAGCCTAATGGCCTTACACTCATATTGAAAACAATAAACATTGCATACAGGCACATCTTACTCTAACTAACTAACTATGAGACCTTTGCCCCATATCCTGAGTGACCCTTAACCAGCTCTACACTAATATACATTATATACTAACCGCAATGTAAGTCTGTAAAACTACATCTTGTACCACCTTTACTGAGATAATTGCCATATGTAATTTTATCACTTTGAAATGCAATTTATCTTTCCTATCTTCCACGTCTTGCAAGACGTATAAGATACTTTATATGTACCTTGTTACGTTACTCTTTTTTTTTTAAATAAAAAATTTCAAACAAAAAAATTAAAAATCGTCTCTCACATAGCTCTCAAAAATCCAAACCGCAAACCATACAGATCTATAGCGTGAATATGTTAAGCAACAGATATTAATTAGTCCACAAGGATTAGCAAGACGGGCTTAGCCGATGCTTGACCTCACCTGGCTGTCAATCAGTCCAGCAGCACATGCTGGGAGGAAAATACCTTCCCCTCCACAGCAGACCTTTTACTGTGTCACATACCCCCCCTTCCCCTATTCGTTCAACCTTGAGGGGGTGAACACTTGCCAAACAGTGCACCCGGGACAGGGCATCTGCCTTTCCCTGTAACCAGCCTGCTCTGTGCTCCACTGTGAACTTGAAGTTCTGCAACGACAAAAGCCATCTGGTGACCCGGCCATTCCTCTCTTTGGCCTGGCTCATCCACTTAAGAGGGGAGTGGTTGGTCACTAGGTGGAACTTTCTCCCCAACAGATAGTAACTGAGAGACTCGAGTGCCCATTTGATGGCCAGGCACTCTCTCTCCACTATACTGTACCTGGTCTCAGCTGGGGTGAGCTTGCAGCTTAGGAAGACAACGTGGTTCTCATCCCCATTAACTTCCTTAGACAGTACAGCGACGAGGCTTACTTCAGAGGCATCGGTCTATACCACAAATTCCCTCTTGAAGTCGGGCATCACTAAAACTGGTGACCCGCACTTCAAAGCGGAAAAAGCCTCTTCCGCCCGATCATCCCAGCGAATTATCACTGACTTCCTTCCCTTCAAGAGCCTTGTCAATGGCGCCTCTAAGTAGCAAAGCGGGGAACAAACCTCATGTAATAGCCCACCATCCCCAGGAATGATTTTATTTACCTGGTGGTGACAGGTCGTGGCCAATTCCGTACTGCCCCTATTTTACTCATCTTGGGTTTGATGACTCCGTGCCCAATGACATACCCTAGGTATTGTGTCTCCTCAACCCTATAGCACATTTTTTTGGATTAGCGTATAGCCCAGCCTTTTGAAGGGAGTCCACTACGGCCTGTACTTTTGCTAGGTGACTTTCCCAATCGGTACTTTAAACAACAATATCGTTAAGGTAAGCCAAGCATACCGATGATGCAGATGAATCACAATGTCCATTAACCACTAGAATGTGGTGGGAGCGCCATGCAGGCCAAAGGGTAACAACTTATACTGAGATAGCCCCTCAGGTGTGAACAAGACAGTTTTCTCTTTGGCAGCCTCCGTTAAGGGCACTTGCCAGTACCCTTTTGTGAGGTAAGACAGAAAAATACTGTGGCTCATTCAGTTTACGGAAATCATTACAGAACCGTAACGCCCCATCCGGCTTGGGTATCAGAACTATTGGGCTGGCTTACTCAATAACATCTAGCCGCAGCATCAGCTGTACCTTCTCCGAGATGGCTTGTCACCAAACTTCAGGCACCCAGTAAGGCTTTAAATCTGCCTCCATATGCTCCCTAACAAGTGGCAACACTGCCTCTATCCGTTCTTGCATTTTGGTGACAATTACACTTTTATGCGGAGTGGGCTGTAGTTCCCATGCCTCCTTGGCTATGTCCAACAGCCCCCAGGGATGTCTGTCATATAGCAGTTCGAAGGGCCAAAACCCGGTAGAAGCCTGGGGCACCTCTCGCACTGCGAACATTAGATAGGGCAGAAGTCCCAGTCCCTCCCATCTTTGGACACCACTCTTTTTAGCATATTTTGTTTGGTTAAATCTCTCCACCAGATCTTCAGTTTGCAGATGGTAAAGGGACATCCATAACTGTTTTATGAGCAGCATTTTACACAATTTCCTCATGACCTTCGACATAAAAGGTGTCCCCTGGTCTGTCAGAACCTCTTTAGCTATTCTTACTCGGGAAAACATCCCCATTAACTCCTTAGCTATGAGTTTGGCAGATGTATGACACAGTGGCAATGCCTCCGGGTACTGGGCTGCGTAGTCAAGGACGATTAAGATGTGTTGGTGACCCCTAGCGGACTTAGGTACTGGTCCTATGAGGTCCATGGCTATTCTCTCGAAGGGTACCTCAATAATTGGGAGAGGTACTAGGGGACTATGGAAGTGACTGGGGGCTAATTATCTGACAGGTCGGGCTAGACATACAAAATTCTTCCACCTCTCTGAACACACTGTCCAGTAAAACCACTGCAGTATATGGTGCTGAATTCTCTGTAGCCCCAGGTGGCCACCGAGAACATGTTGGCGGGCCATATCTAATTCCAGCTTACAATATGCTTTGGGCACCAGCAACTTCTCAACATTCTCACCCCGTAGTTGGATGACCTGATACAACAAATTGTGGTGAACCACAAAACCGAGAAAAACCGACTCGGCTCTGGGTTGATGTGGTCCCTTATCTATTAACACATTCTCTCAGGCTTGGGATAGAGTCTGATCTCTGTGTTGTGCCGTGCTGAAATTGTCACCGGAGATATTCAGGTCCCGGTGGCAAGTCTTCCACCTCCCCATCACATTCAGCGGGGTTGTCTCCCTCTCATCCACCGGAGTGGCGGTGAACCCTACCGCTTGCCATTCTGCCTCGGGCTCCCAGGGTTCTGGCCTCCCATCTCAGCAAGGGCAATCTGCTGGGGCTATCCCTGACTCTTGGGATCGATAGGTGTAATTGCTGGCCACAGAGCTGGGAACAACGGGAAGTCTCTTACTAGTATAACTCCGCCGGCCGGCAACCGTGTTTAGAGACACCAGAGCAGTGGGGTAGTCTTTTAAGTCTCCATGTATACATAAAACGCCAACTTTCTGGCCGGTAAACTCAGTGGGTTGCACTAGGTAAGCCCTCACAAGGGTCACAAGGCTCCCTGTTTCCAGCAGAGACACCACGTGGGTGACTTCTACTTCCACCTGACACAAATGCTTTTTATCGAGAGTCTTTGGTGTGCCTGTTGCCCACACCTTTCTGGCATACAGCGACTGTCGGTAACCAAAGTTTGTGTCCATAGGCTCAGCTAGATGGGGACAGTCGGCCCTTACATGGCCAGGCTCATGACACCGCCAACAGATTATCGGGGCCAGATCCGCAGTGGGTACATCCCACGCGGTCTTTTTCGGTTCTGGCCGCCAGGTCTGGGGCAGGGATTTTCTGGGTTTTATTGATGCCCTCCCCAGAGGGCCCCCCCTATAGGTTCTTGGTAGCCTCATACCACTCTACCAGGTTCACCATATCAAGGGCACTAGCAGGAGACACCTGGACAACCCAGTGCTGGAGGGGGTGTGGCAAAGCCCTCCAGAACTTGTCAGCCACAATACGGTCCAGCATAGCAGTAGGATTCAGTACCTCAGACTGTAGCCATTTTTGCAACAGGTGCATCAAATCATAATATTGTGGTCTCCCTGGCTCGACCGGGTTAAACTCCCACTGATGCACCCGCTGGGCCCGGACCAACACATTCACCCCGTCACGCCAGGATCTCACCCTTGACTTTACTGTAGTCCGTCGCTTGCTCATCCAGGTAAATCAAAGTAAACCTGTTGGAGTCCTGATGCGGAACGGAGCGATGACCTCAGCCCACTGGTCTCGGGGTAGACTCTCCCTCGCGGCCACCTTCTCGATCATCGCCAGGTAGGTCTCGTCGTCATCTGTTCGTGCCATTTTGGGGATCGCCGTGCGCACTGCTCTACAGGCTTCGTGGACCCTCTGCGATGCTCCTGCCGTCTGTAAGGCTATCACGTGTTGCAGCAGCAGCTGGTTTGTTTCTTGCTGTCGCTAATTAGCCTCCTGCTGCTGCTGGTTAGCCTCCAAAAGGACCTTTACCACAGCCTCCATTTTGTCCAGTGACAGTGGTTGCAATTTAGCGGGCTTAATCCAGAACATAAGACCGTGCCCAGAAAAATAAAAACTTAAATATTCCGGTTTTGCGTCAGCCTCGCTGCGTATGTCTGCTCCAAGCAACCAATTGTGGGGAGTCGCTCTGGTAGGCAGGGTTAGCGAATGCAGAACAGGGGGACCAAAAACAGTTCTTGATCAAACTGCAGTGTTTTATTCACACAAGCAGGTTTAACAGCTCAGTAACCAACTTCACCTTAGTTGAAAGTCCTGGTGTTTAGTCACATCATGCTGCAGTTTCTGCATAAAGAGTCCAAGTCCAGGCGCGTGTTCACACTTTGCCAACAGGTCCACGCCAAAGTTTAAGTCCAGGATTTAGTCGACCTGTCTTCCCCAAACAGGTCACAAGCATTCATCCAGCCAGAGGCCTCATCATCCACCTGCGGCCATCCAGCTGGCTTTTAAAACATTTAGGTGTCGGCAAAGCCTGGAATCGTCACTAAGATCCAGTCCGGTGCTTGACCTCACCTGGCTTTCAATCAGTCCAGCAGCACATGCTGGGAGGAAAATACCTTCCCCTCCACACCAGACCTTTTACTGTGTCACAATATATATATATATATATATATACAGTCATGTGAAAAAATTAGGACACCCTTTGAAAGCATGTGGTTTTTTGTAACATTTTTAATAAAAGGTTATTTCATCTCCGTTTCAACAATACAGAGAGATTAAAGTAATCCGACTAAACAAAGAAAACTGAAGAAAAGTCTTTTCAAGATCTTCTGTAAATGTCATTCTACAAAAATGCCTATTCTAACTGAGGAAAAAGATAGGACACCCTTGCCCCTAATAGCGAGTGTTACCTCCTTTGGCTGAAATAACTGCAGTGAGACGGTTCTTGTAGCCATCTACCAGTCTTCGACATCGGTCTGAGGAAATTTTACCCCACTCCTCAATGCAGAACTTTTTCAGCTGTGAGATGTTTGAGGGGTTTCTTGCACGTACAGCCCTTTTCAAGTCACCCCACAGCATCTCAATGGGATTCAAATCTGGACTTTGACTTGGCCATTCCAGGACTCTCCATTTCTTCTTTTTCAGCCAATCTTTGGTTGATTTACTAGTATGTTTTGGGTCATTGTCATGTTGCATGGTCCAGTTCCGCTTCAGCTTTAATTTTCTAACTGATGGTCTCACATGTTCTTCAAGCACCTTCTGATACACAGTAGAATTCATCGTGGATTCTATGATGGTGAGCTGACCAGGTCCTGCTGCAGCAAAGCAGCCCCAAACCATGACACTTCCACCTCCATGCTTCACAGTTGGTATGAGGTTATTTTCTTGGAATGCTGTGTTTGGTTTACGCCAAACATGTCCTCTGCTGTTGTGTCCAAATAATTCAATTTTGGACTCATCTGTCCAAAGAACATTATTCCAGAAGTCCTGGTCTTTGTCAACTTTATCTCTGGCAAATGTCAGTCTGGCCTCGATGTTTCTCTTGGAAAGCAAAGGTTTCCTCCTTGCACACCTCCCATGCAAGTTAAACTTGTACAGTCTCTTTCTGATTGTAGAGGCATGTACTTCTACATCAACAGTAGCCAGAGCCTGCTGTAGTTCTCGAGATGACACTTTAGGGTTTTTGGAGACCTCTTTTAGCATCTTGCGGTCTGCTCTTGGGGTGAACTTGCTGGGGCGACCAGTCCTGGGCATGTTGGCAGTTGTTTTGAAAGCCCTCCACTTGTAGACTATCTTCCGGACAGTGGAATGGCTGATTTCAAAATCTTTTGAGATCTTTTTAAATCCCTTCCCAGACTCATAGGCTGCTACAATCTTTTTTCTGAAGTCCTCTGACAGCTCTTTTGCTCTCACCATGGTGCTCACTCTCACTTCAACAGTCAGGAGCACACCAAACTAAATGTCTGAGGTTTAAATAGGGCAAGCCTCATTCAACATGCAGAGTAACGATCTACTAATTATGTGCACCTGGTGTGATATACCTGTGTGAGATCTGAGCCAATTTAAGAGGGAATACATGTGAGGGTGTCCTATCTTTTTCCTCAGTTAGAATAGGCATTTTTGTAGAATGACATTTACAGAAGATCTTGAAAAGACTTTTCTTCAGTTTTCTTTGTTTAGTTGGATTACTTTAATCTCTCTGTATTGTTGAAACGGAGATGAAATAACCTTTTATTAAAAATGTTACAAAAAACCACATGCTTTCAAAGGGTGTCCTAATTTTTTCACATGACTGTATATATATAGATATAGATATATATAGATATAGATATAGATATAGGAATGTAATATTATTCTTTCCCACCGAAAAAGAAACCTGAAGGATCACAGTATAAAACAAAAGGATCCAGCAGGACTCTTTACGATATGTTTCACAACAGATCCACCAAAGCTTTCATGGCTCTATTGGTAATGGAATATGATGATTATGTGAACAGAGCCTAAGGGACCCTTAAAGGGGTTGTGCACCTTTGGGGAGGTGGGGTTGACAGAACCTCCTCTTAAGCAGAAGAGAAACATACTTTTCTGTTTTCCAGCCCTGGCTCCCAGCTCCTTTGCTCTATGGCCTTGGCTGCCCCACTGGGCTCTCTGGATATGGCAAGATCCCTTTAAGTTTGTGACGCCAGTGCCGGTAACGGTGGCACACCGATTTATTGTAGGAATAATTGAGGAACACAAGTTGCAGTGAACCAGAACTTCCTTTTACTGAAACAGTTCAACTATTTACCATCTTTGATCGGTTCCACATTTAAAAGATAGTACAGGCAGGTTTTATATAAAAACGGCAGGCAAAGTCCTTGCAAGATACTCAGAGGGAATAACACTTACAGATCAGGCTGTATTTTCCTCAGTTCCTGTCTGGCTTTTCTCCAAGGCCCGTATGCCCTACAGGGAGTGCAGAATTATTAGGCAAGTTGTATTTTTGAGGATTAATTTTATTATTGAACAACAACCATGTTCTCAATGAACCCAAAAAACTCATTAATATCAAAGCTGAATATTTTTGGAAGTAGTTTTTAGTTTGTTTTTAGTTTTAGCTATTTTAGGGGGATATCTGTGTGTGCAGGTGACTATTACTGTACATAATTATTAGGCAACTTAACAAAAAACAAATATATACCCATTTCAATTATTTATTTTTACCAGTGAAACCAATATAACATCTCAACATTCACAAATATACATTTCTGACATTCAAAAACAAAACAAAAACAAATCAGTGACCAATATAGCCACCTTTCTTTGCAGGGACACTCAAAAGCCTGCCATCCTTGGATTATGTCAGTGTTTTGATCTGTTCACCATCAACATTGCGTGCAGCAGCAACCACAGCCTCCCAGACACTGTTCAGAGAGGTGTACTGTTTTCCCTCCTTGTAAATCTCACATTTGATGATGGACCACAGGTTCTCAATGGGGTTCAGATCAGGTGAACAAGGAAGCCATGTCATTAGATTTTCTTCTTTTATACCCTTTCTTGCCAGCCACGTTGTGGAGTACTTGGACGCGTGTGATGGTGCATTGTCCTGCATGAAAATCATGTTTTTCTTACCTTGCAGACTTCTTCCTGTACCACTGCTTGAAGAAGGTGTCTTCCAGAAACTGGCAGTAGGACTGGGAGTTGAGCTTGACTCCATCCTCAACCCAAAAAGGCCCCACAAGCTCATCTTTGATGATACCAGCCCAAACCAGTACTCCACCTCCACCTTGCTGGCGTCTGAGTCGGACTGGAGCTCTCTGCCCTTTACCAATCCAGCCATCTGACCCATCAAGACTCACTCTCATTTCATCAGTCCATAAAACCTTAGAAAAATCAGTCTTGAGATATTTCTTGGCCCAGTCTTGACGTTTCAGCTTGTGTGTCTTGTTCAGTGGTGGTCGTCTTTCAGCCTTTCTTACCTTGGCCATGTCTCTGAGTATTGCACACCTTGTGCTTTTGGGCACTCCAGTGATGTTTCAGCTCTGAAATATGGCCAAACTGGTGGCAAGTGGCATCTTGGCAGCTGCACGCTTGACTTTTCTCAGTTCATGGGCAGTTATTTTGCGCCTTGGTTTTTCCACACGCTTCTTGTGACCCTGTTGACTATTTTGAATGAAACGCTTGATTGTTCGATGATCACGCTTCAGAAGCTTTGCAATTTTAAGAGTGCTGCATCCCTCTGCAAGATATCTCACTATTTTTGACTTTTATGAGCCTGTCAAGTCCTTCTTTTGACCCATTTTGCCAAAGGAAAGGAAGTTGCCTAATAATTATGCACACCTGATATAGGGTGTTGATGTCATTAGACCACACCCCTTCTCATTACAGAGATGCACATCACCTAATATGCTTAATTGGTAGTAGGCTTTCGAGCCTATACAGCTTGGAGTAAGACAACATGCATAAAGAGGATGATGTGGTCAAAATACTCATTTGCCTAATAATTCTGCACGTAGTGTATTGCTGGCTTTATCTTTGGGTAGGGAAACCTTCCTCTGGTATAAATCCTTGCTGTAAAGTATCCTTCTGCCCTTCAGCTCTCTGTTTGGATGGCTCTGCACTGTACTCTTATAGGAACTTAGTTTCTCAGGAGGCAACCTCTTCTCCTGGTGGCAAGCTAGGAGCCTGGGCTATCTAGCTGCATGTCAGAAGCTGCTCCTCAGCTCTCCTCTGGCTAAAGTCCACACTGACTTATGAATACACACTCCCCACTCTGGACTGAACCTGACTATATATACTAGGGGGTTCCCTAGCTCCCTCTACTGCCTAGGAGGAGGAACTACCCCTAACAGGCCTGGTACAAGAGATAACAGGAAAATACACATCAAAACACCATATAAAATACAATGACCCTGTTCCATAAAAGGTGGGGAACAACGGGGCCCAATTGACCCTTGTGTAGTGCCAACATTTACCTAGTGGGAAACTACATACACCGCTGCTTTGAGGTTGCTCGACCTCGGCGCAACACAAGGGGCCCGCCTAGCTGGAGACTGCAACCTGAAAGACAAAGAAAAATGCAAAGCAGGTATATACAATAATCACTACATTTGCAATAAAATATCCAGGCAGCTCCACTGGCAAAGGAACAAGTGCGGTGAAAAGGGGCGTCGTTCTCTTCATACAGGATAGAACAGGGAACATGGGCGCTGACCTGGTGCAGCGTATCAGGGATAACCAGGATAGTCCATAATAATAAAATACAATAGTCCCATAAAACAGCATCTCAGAGGCCCACATGTGTTGGGGTCATCTCTGGGCACAGTTCTTGAATTAAGATTGCACATACAAGTCACAGCACAAAACTCTACACTGCAGGGATATTTTCCCCTGGCAAGTGCTGTAATATCTCCTACTCAACCTGAAAAGGGGGTTAAAAGGGTCAAGGTGCAAAAACAGCAGGCACCACTTGGCTTTAGCACTTAGAGCAGGCAGGAGGTCCTGTAAACAGTATGGCAGCAGAGCAAGTGGAATTCTCAGTGGCCTTACAACTACCACTGGGCCGTGAGAAACTGGCAGCAGCTCCTTGTGCCAAAACATAGGACTCCTGTCCTGAAACAGTTAAACAGTTAAATTACTGTAAGGGTCCTTCAGCAATTATGGCCTAGCAGGCCTACTCACAGTTACGTGTCCAGTTCATACTGGTCATCAGACGTGGTGCATCCTGGTTCCGCTCTAAGTCTTGGCCTGGAACGGGCATCCACACTTGGCTGGGCCCATAAAATGGTATTAGCAGGCAACTGTAAAACAAATGGGTCTGTCAATGGTATAGGCTCCGCAAGCCTAGGGGTAAATGATGCAGGAGGCTCCGTGGGTCTGGGTGCCGCTGGCCTTATACGACAGACCTAACTCCTGGTATAACAGAGTTTTTCTCCTGGCGCAGTCATGGAGGTCGCAACTGGTGGCAACGGGATCTTTCTCTGCAGGCCCGGGGACATCAGAGTTCTCGGATGGATCGCTACTGTCAGGTGGTGTTGGTGCCACCCTGGACACAGCAATTTGTCGCAGGCCATCAAGATGGATTTCTAGCCTGGCGATCTGTTCCTCCAGAGTCTCATGCGATGCTCCGCTGCAGGGATCCGGTGCAGTCGCAGCAGGTACAGTTGCCGAGTCTTGATTCTTTCCTCGCCGCAGGACATCAAGGGTCTCATGGAATTTCTGCATATTCTCCATCTCCGCTTGTGTCTTCTCCCTGCGGGGCAACTCAGGTGAGGGATAGGGACTCACCCGTTTCTCGAGCACTGTGGGCTGCCAGAAAATATTAGGGCCAGTGAAGGAACTCCTCTCCTGGTAAGTGTTGCGACCGGGCTCCGCCGGATTCTCTGGCTCACATTCGGGACAGGTAAGGTCCTCAGGCTCTTCGCAATCTTCTGGTCCCGGCTTGGGACGGGCTACTGCCGTGGCATACGGGCCTCTCAGGCCCTCAGCGGGGGTAAACTCCACTTCTTCTCCTTCGCGGAGGTTGTGTAAATGTTCGGGTAGGTAGCTGCGTTTTACAGACCTCCGATTCACATAAAGGTCTCGGCCTGGGGAGTAGTCCTTGATGAACCCGAATCCTCGGCTTTTATCGAACGTCACAACCACTCCCATCCATCTCTCCAGATGGGGCTGAGTATTCGAGTTTTTCTTGGTCGTCTTTTGTATTGCCGAGGCGTGTATCTCGGCCATTAGCAAGGGCCATTGCGCAGAGGGCTTTATAAATCCATCACGGGAGCCAAGGCACGGCTCGGACGGCGACCGCGGTGGGAAGCAGGTTGGCCTATCCGGTCCCGAAGTATAGGCAGGCGGTGCTTCTCTCTCTTCTATCATGGCAGCAGGCTCTGGGGTCTTGCTTGCAGGTAAGGCCATTCTGGCTGGAGACTCTCCCTTCTGCAACATGTTCGATCCCTCTACTGCACACAACTGGGCGGCACGCAGTACTTCAGACAAGACCTCCCACTGCTCTGGGAGGCCGCCCCCTAGGTACTCCAACATGGGGGAGGCGGAGTCCATAAGGATAGACATGCAAATTAGATGATAAGGCGGTGGCGTGAAAATACAGTCCTTCCCGCTTTTTCAGCAGAAGGCGCCAAATTCTTCCTGCCAACAAAATACAGTGATGGCGCAGCAATAATTTCAGTCAGCTTAGGCGGCCATCTTTAAGCATAAGGCTGTCCATTCACTGACAGCAAGCGGTGACTTAGGACGCAGCAAACAGTCCACAAAATACAGTTTTCACACCGCAGTTTTTCACAGTTCTTGGACTAACAATTTTCAAATAAACAGATAGGGCAGTTATCACTTTATAGGCAATAATGGCACACAGTTCAGATTCCACAATGGCGTAAGAATATTCGCATCCTGTTTGTGACGCCAAAATATGCAGTACGCAGTCCTGCAGGGTGAGGAGAATGGTGAGGTCACAGGGGTAGTTACTAACCGAGGGTGTTTCTGGTACTCACAGTTTTTTATATACCCTGGGCAGGCTGTGATGGAGAGGCTGGCACATGGATCCTCTGGGGCACTCTCTATGTATAGGGACCAGGCCAGGTGGTAGGTGAGGTGCACTGGGTGTTGCAGGTTCAATGTGCCGGTGGCAAGATCCCTTTAAGTTCGTGATGCCAGTGCCGGTAACGGTGGCACACCGATTTATTGTAGGAATAATTGAAGAACACAAGTTGCAGTGAACCAGAACTTCCTTTTACTGAAACAGTTCAACTATTTACAGTCTTTGATCGGTTCCACATATAAAAGTTGATAACAGGTAGGCTTTATATAAAAAGTCCTTGCAAGATACTCAGAGGGAATAACACTTACAGATCAGGCTGTATTTTTCTCAGTTCCTGTCTGGCTTTTCTCCAAGGCCCGTATGCCCTATTGCTGGCTTTATCCTTGGGTAGGGAAACCTTCCTCTGGTATAAATCCTTGCTGTAAAGTATCCTTCTACTCTTCAGCTCTCTGGTTGGCTGGCATAAACTTGGCTCTGCACTGTACTCTTATAGGAACTTAGTTTCTCAGGAGGCAACCTCTTCTCCTGGTGGCAAGCTAGGAGCCTGAGCTATCTAGCTGCATGTCAGAAGCTGCTCCTCAGCTCTCCTCTGTCTAAAGTCCACACTGACTTTTTACTCCCCACTCCGGACTGGACCTGACTATATATACTAGGGGGGTTCCCTAGCCCCCTGTACTGCCTAGGAGGAGAAACTACCCCTAACAGGCCTGGTACAAGAGATAACAGGAAAATACACATCAAAACACCATATAAAATACAATCACCCTGTTCCATGAAAGGTGGGGAACAACGTGCCCCAATTGACCCTTGTGTAGTGCCCACATTTACCTAGTGGGACACTACACATGGATGCACAATGACCAGGAAAAATTGACAATCTGCTATCACAAGTCCGTTTTTCGTTACTATTTTAATCTGCCCTTATCAGTCAGTCAATGTTCATATCTGCATACCAGAAGCCAACCAGATGTACGGATGTGCTAGATGAATTGTACAATGGGTTAGAACGGCACCTGACAGATCTTATTGACTTAAAATTAGATCTTTTGGGCTTCTGTCAAGGTAAGAGCAGTGAGACTATGGAACTCTCTGCCTGAGGAGGTGTCTATGGTGAATTCACAAAAAGAGTTCAAGAGGGGCCTGGATGTATTTCTGGAGTGTAATAATATTACAGGCTATAGTATATAGTAGATTTCTGGAGAAGGGTCGTTGATCCAGGGAGTTATCCTGATTGTATGATTGGAGTTGGAAAGGATTTTTTTCCCTGTAAAATGAGGAAAATTGGCTTCTACCTCACTGGGTTTTTTGCCTTCCTCTGGATCAACTTGCAGGATAACAGGCTGAAATGGATGGAGGGATGAATTTTTCGAGTTATACTATTATGTTATTATGTATTGGTCATCAAAAATGGAGCTGTATGCTGAATTATTCTTGCTGCCAAAAATGATGAAACTGACATTGGGGGCTCTGGTTGGGACTTTGAAATGCAGTGAACAAAGCCTAAGCATGATCTCTGTCTTTCACCAGTAAGCAAACTTTGAAAGCTATCCTTTTAATGGTGCAAATAAAACTTGAAATGACTGGCACCGGATTGATGACATGGCCGCACCAACTTATTCTGTTGGTTTCCATAAAAGAATGTTGATAGAAATACATCTGCGCTCCTCACCGTGTCACAACAGTCCATATCTTGTAGAACATCTTGGAGGTAAAAATGTTCCTCAGCAACCAAGCTTTGTGACTCATTTTAACAACATTATAAGATCATATAAAAATCCACATTTATTTATGTATATTACTCCCTGTGGTAAAATCCACGCCTTTCCTAGGGAATGTAATAAATAAGGTTGGCTCCACTTAGATCATATTTGTAATGCTTTTCCTGCCGTGTTATCTGTTATGTCAGGTTGAAAAACCGGCTTGTGTAGCTGAACCCAACAATTGTTGCCTCAGCTACGCAGAAACGTAACTGTTTGGACTAAAAATATTTGGGTAGTCACAGCGGTAGACCCTATATTCCCTACATTCCTCCAAGGTGCAGATAACAAGAAATAAATCCTAATCTAAGCAATCTTATCTAGAATCAGCTGACTCACGCAGTAGATATTGAGTCATATATTAAAGCATATCAAGCTTTATCACATTGAATTTATGTTTACTACCCTGAACTGGAACCCAAATTTAGTGAGCTGAATTTGCTTCTATACATTGTGTCGTCTTTATATATTTAAAGAGGACCCTTCACCTGGAAAAACATTGTGAACTAAGTGTCCTGACATATACAGCGGCGCCCAGGGATCTCACTGCACTTACTAGTATCCCTGGGCGCCGCTCCGTTCTCCCGTTATGTCCTACGGTATCTTCGCTCAGTAGGTTATAGTAGGCGGAGACTTAGACTCTTGGTTATAGTAGGCGGAGTCTGCCCTTGTTCTGCTGGGCGTCTCCTCCTCCTAGGCTGTAGCGCTAGCCAATCGCAGCGCAGAGCTCACAGCCTGGGAGTTTTTCTTCTACCAGGCTGTGAGCTGTGTGCTGCGATTGGCCAGCGCTACAGCCTAGGAGAAGGAGACGCCCAGCAGAACAAAGGCAGACTCCACCTACTATAACCAAGTCCCCGAACATACTGGAGGACATAACGGGAGAACGGAGGGGCGCCTAGGAATAATAGTAAGTGCAGCAAGATCCCTGGGCGCCGCTGTATATGTCAGGATACTTAGTTCACAATGTTTTTCCAGGTGAAAGGTCCTCTTTAACCACCTCCGGACCGCCTAACGCAGATGTGCGGTCCGGAGGCGGCAGCGCTGCGCACAGTCACGCATATACGCGTCATCTCGCGAGACGCGAGATGACGCGAATATGCGGCCGCGCATGCGCAGTTCGCGCCGGCATTTCGTAGAGGGGGGTCGGGTCACCAGCCTGCCAGCCAATGATCGCGGCTGGCAGGCTGGCGATTTTAAAAAAAACCAATCAGAGGCCATATATCAGATCATATTAGTAAATATGATCTGTTATATGGCTGCCTGCTCCTCTGCTGGTTCTTTTCGTCGGTTGGATCCAGCAGAGGAGCAGGCTACACTGTGAGTACACCAACACTACACATACTAGCCCCAGATCACCCCCCTGAACCCTAATTAACCCTTTGATCACCCCTTTGATCGCCCCTGTCAATCACTAGTGAAAGGAAAAAAGTGATCAGTGTAAACTGTCACTTTTTTTTTTCACTGGTATTGACCGTTAGGTTTTAGGTATAGTTTAGGCCCCTTGGTTAGGTAGTTAGCGATCAGTTAGCGCCCAGCCCACCGCACCGCAGTCCGTTATTCGCTGATTAGCGTATCGCTAATCAGCATTTGTACTTTTATAGTATCTGGAAGTGATCAAAACTGATCACGGTCAGATCTATAATAGTACTAGTGTCACTTTAGTTCGCCCTCCACCCAAAACGCAGTGTTTGCCCGATCAGGCCTGATCGGTCGCCCACACGTGCGTTCGCCCACACCCGCCCCACCGCAGTGACAAAAAAAATTTTTTTTTTGATCACTGCACAATCACTTTACATGCACTGCGGCGATAAAAAAAATCAGTTTTGATATTTTTTATCAACCGCAGCGGCCTCCGGTACTTCGCTAGCCTCCCCTTTGTAAGACAGGCTTGCTTTTTTTTTCTTGGGTAGTCTCAGGGAATACCCCTAAATTTAGTTGCCCAAAATGTCAAACAGGGGGTATTCCTCTGAAGAGGCCTACAGGCTTCTGACCCAGTCGGATGAGGAGTGGGAACCCTCATCTGATGAATCCAGCGGGTCAGAATACGAACCTGTAGAAAGCAGTGGCTCTCTGACCCAAAGTTCGGACGAGGAGGCTGAGGTCCCTGATACCACCAGGCGTACCCGGCCCCGTGTCGCTAGACCACAGGTTGCGCAGGATCCGCTTCAAGAGCAGCAGAGTGGGGCTGGTGCTGTCGGATTACGTGGTGAGGCATACACCAGCAGCCCAGCCCTCCCTGGACCTAGTACCAGCACTGCCGTACAACCTGGTGAAGTAGCGAGCACCAGAAGGGCAGTTGAAGCTGGTACGGTGGCACGTGCAGTAGTGACCCCGTCGCAGCCACCGCAAAGACGTGCCCGTAGAGCCCCTAGAATCCCAGAGGTGCTGGCAAACACTGATTGGCAGTCCCCAACTTCAGCCGCACCTGTAGTTTTCCCTTTCACTGCCCAGTCTGGAGTTCGGGTTGAGACAGCTCAGATCGGTTCGGCCCTGGGATTTTTTGAGCTGTTCTTGACTGCGGAGCTCTTAGACATAGTTGTGGCCGAAACAAACAGGTATGCCACACAATTTATCACCGCTAACCCGGGAAGCTTTTATGCCCAGCCTTTCCGGTGGAAACCAGTCCAAGTTTCCGAAATTAAAACTTTTCTAGGCCTCCTCCTCAACATGGGCCTGACAAAAAAGCATGAATTGCGGTCATATTGGTCCACGAACTCTGCTGCTATGTCCAGGGCACGTTTTGAGGCCATCCTGCGTTTCCTGCACTTTAGTGACAACACCGCCTCCCGTCCCAGAGGCCACCCTGCTCTGCTTTTGACCGGCTCCACAAAATTCGGCCCCTCATAGACCATTTCAACCAGAAATTTGCAGATTTGTATACCCCAGAGCAAAACATCTGCGTAGACGAGTCCCTGATACATTTTACCGGGTGCCTTGGCTTCAAACAATACATCCCAAGCAAGCGCGCCCGGTATGGGGTCAAATTGTATAAGCTCTGTGAAAGGGCCACAGGCTATACCCACAAATTTCGGATCTATGAGGGAAAAGATCAGACCCTGGAGCCGGTCGGTTGCCCTGACTACCTGGGGAGCAGTGGGAAGACAGTTTGGGACTTGGTGTCACCCTTATTCGGCAAGGGGTACCATCTTTATGTGGACAATTTTTACACAAGTGTGGCCCTCTTTAGGCATTTGTTTCTAGAACGGATTGGCGCCTGTGGTACTGCGCGAACTAGTCGCGCGGGCTTCCCCCAACGGCTCGTTACCACCCGTCTTGCAAGGGGGCAGAGGGCCGCACTGTGTAACGAAGAACTGCTCGCGGTGAAATGGAGAGACAAGCGTGACGTTTACATGCTCTCCTCCATTCACGTAGACACGACAATACAAATTGAGCGAGCAACCCGTGTCATTGAAGAGCCCCTCTCAGTCCACGACTATAACCTCCACATGGGAGGGGTGGACGTCAATGACCAGATGTTGTCTCCGTATTTAGTTTCCCGCAGAACCAGACGCTGGTATAAGAAGGTGTCTGTATATTTAATTCAATTGGCTCTGTACAATAGTTTTGTTCTCTACAGTAAGGCTGGGAGAACTGGATCCTCAAATTTCAGGAAGAGATCATCGAGAACCTCCTGTACCCAGGAGGTTCCGTGGCTCCATCCACCAGTGTAGTTAGCCGTCTACACGAGCGACATTTCCCCAATGTCGTTCCTGGTACCTCAACCCAACCGTCACCCCGAAAAAGATGTCGTGTCTGTAGCAGGAGTGGAATAAGGCGTGACACCCGCTATTTCTGTCCTGACTGTCCTGACCACCCTGCCCTATGCTTTGGAGAGTGTTTCCGGAAGTACCACACACAGGTACACCTAGCATAGGGATCATCTCACCAGGACAGGCACACAGGGCTATTAGGGCCCATTCACTCACTGCTGCTGCAAACGTCTCCTTTCACATGGGACAAAGTGCATAACGCACTTCGCCACATCTTTGGGCGATTTGCGCTTTGCACATTGACCCATGGGGAAGGAGAGGTTTGTTCTATAAAGGTAAAAAAACAAAAAAAAAACACACCAGTAAGCAAAAAGGTTAATGTTCAGTTAAAAAAGTTAAAGTTTATATGTTCTGTTGCAAAGTTAATAAAATTATTGCGTTGCGGCCTGGTTTTTTCTTTTTTTTTTTTTTTTTCTTTTTTTACCTTCCAGGTGGACCAACCGATTGACTAGCTGCAGCACTGATGTGCATTCTGACAGAAGCATTGCGCTGCTGTCAGATTACACGCAAGTCGGTGTATGCGGCGCTGCAAGACGAGATTTTCTCCTCTGCAGTAACAGATACGTTTGCCGAGGCATACGAGCTGAGGAGGAGGCGGCGTTCCTATGCTTTGGCAAACACTTTGTATATATGTAAAAAAAAAAAATCCCGGCAATGATTTATTCATCCACATCGATTGATGTGAATGGAGAGATCTGGTTTGCCAGGGCATACGAGCTAAGTGGGTATGGATGTAGGGCGGAGCTCCTATGTCCTGGCAGACGCCTTTCCCCTCCATTTTTTTTTTTTGGCAGAGATTTTTTCATCCACATTGATCGATGCGAATGAAGAAATCTGTGCCGTTCATTTTTTTCTTTCAGCCCAGAGGCTGAACGGGAAAAAAAAATCTCATTACCTGTATGCTCAATATAAGGAGAATAGCAGAAACTCCTAATGTTGGCCATACATGTAATGATTGCGGAGACCCTCAAATGCCAGGGCAGTACAAACACCCCACAACTGACCCCATTTTGGAAAGAAGACACCCCAAGGTATTCGCTGAGGGGCATATTGAGTCCATGAAAGATTTACATTTTTGTCCTAAGTTAGCGGAAAGTGAGACTTTGTGAGAAAAAAAAAAAAAAAAAAACAATTTCCGCTAACTTATGCAAAAAAAAAAAAATTTCTATGAACTTGCCAGGCCCCTCATTGGATATCTTGGGGTGTCTTATTTCCAAAGTGGGGTCACATGTGGGGTATTTATACTGCCCTGGCTTTTTAGGGGCCCTAAAGCGTGAGAAGAAGTCTGGGATCCAAATGTCTAAAAATGCCCTCCTAAAAGGAATTTGGGCACCTTTGCGCATCTAGGCTGCAAAAAAGTGTCACACATCTGGTATCGCCGTACTCAGGAGAAGTTGGGGAATGTGTTTTGGGGTGTCATTTTACATATACCCATGCTGGGTGAGATAAATATCTTGATCAAATGCCAACTTTGTATAAAAAATTGGGAAAACTTGTCTTTTGCCAAGATATTTCTCTCACCCAGCATGGGTATATGTAAAATGACACCCCAAAACACATTCCCCAACTTCTCCTGAGTACGGCGATACCAGATGTGTGACACTTCTTTGCTGCCAAGGTGGGCAAAGGGGCACATATTCCAAAGTGCACCTTTCGGATTTCACCGGTCATTTTTTACACATTTTGATTGCAAAGTTCTTCTCACACATTTGGGCCCCTAAATTTCCAGGGCAGTATAACTACCCCACAAGTGACCCCATTTTGGAAAGAAGACACCCCAAGGTATTCTGTGAGGGGCATGGTGAGTTCCTAGAATTTTTTATTTTTTGTCGCAAGTTAGTGGAATATGAGACTTTGTAAGAAAAAATAAAATAAAAAAAATCATCATCATTTTCCGCTAACTTGTGACAAAAAATAAAAAGTTCTATGAACTCACTATGCCCATCAGCGAATACCTTAGGGTGTCTACTTTCCGAAATGGGGTCATTTGTGGGGTTTTTCTACTGTTTGGGCATTGTAGAACCTCAGGAATCATGACAGGTGCTCAGAAAATCAGAGCTGTTTCAAAAAGCGGAAATTCACATTTTTGTACCATAGTGTGTAAACGCTATAACTTTTACCCAAACCATTTTTTTTTGCCCAAACATTTTTTTTTTATCAAAGACATGTAGAACAATAAATTTGGCGAAAAATTTATATATGGATGTCGTTTTTTTTGCAAAATTTTACAGCTGAAAGTGAAAAATGTCATTTTTTTGCAAAAAAATCGTTACATTTTGATTAATAACAAAAAAAGTAAAAATGTCAGCAGCAATAAAATACCACCAAATGAAAGCTCTATTAGTGAGAAGAAAAGGAGGTAAAATTCATTTGGGTGGTAAGTTGCATGACCGAGCGATAAACGGTGAAAGGAGTGTAGTGCCGAAGTGTAAAAAGTGCTCTGGTCATGAAGGGGGTTTCAGCTAGCGGGGCTGAAGTGGGTGCGGCCTGGCTTCATCCACATTGTACAACCACAGCATTTATGCTGGGCAATTGTGGGGAGCTTGGCTGTGAGCTGAATTATATCATCCCCAGACCGTGTTCACACCATAGTCAGAGCAGTGGTTAGGACCTCTTGCCATGCTGAGAAACCGTGACGTGGTGCATGTGGGCTCCGATATCTCCATGACTGGAACATATTGGCAAAAGTCTCAGCTTTTAATACCTTTACTTATGTCTTGCCAGCATAGTCAGTGTTATATCTGTTTGGTGCATTCTCTCTGTGTGTTCTCTATGATTGCTACATTCTGTGTAGTTTGCTCTTGTGGTGCATGTGGACCGCGTCGATATCCTCCATTGTATGCATATTTTGCTGGGGTTAGTCGATTACTGCGGTCCACATGCGGTCGGGCTGCTCCCCTAACTTAAGACACGCTACAGTGTCATGGGCTGAGCAGCTCCTCCAGAATTGCCACTAATTTTTTTGTTTTTCATTTTCTCTCATGCACATACAGTAGCTCTGGTTCACCTGATTAATACACTGATTTTCTTTAGCTAATCTGAGGCTCCTTTCTCGAGGTATGATACTTATTCTTGATATGCAAATTAGCCCTTTGGTGCAATGAGGGCACCACCCTTGCTCTTGTTGCACCTAAATTCCACTCCTTTCTGTGGCCAGCCCCTCCCTCACTGCTTTGATTGACAGGGCCAGACAGTGGCATAACAGACAGGGAGGGGCTGGCCACAGAAATGGGTGGAGCTTACTCCACCGAGCATGCATGATTATGGGGTGGAGGAATAGCTGTTAGCTGAATGAGCTGTTTGTCTGACAACTATCCAATCACCATGGACAGCGTCATAGGAAAGAAAATCATTCCCCCTTGCGTCATGATTCTCAGTGGCACCCAGCTTCAGGAACTCTGGGATAGATGCATCAGGGCCTTTAACTAAGGGTGCATTCACACGACGGTATGTAATTTGCGGTCCGCAAAATGCAGATCCGCAAAAAATGAGGTTGACATCTTTTTGGTGATCGTGTTGCATCCGTTTTTTTGCACAAAATGGACAAAAATAGGACGTGTTCTATCTTTTTACGGGACTGCGGAACGGAAATACGGATGAGCACTGCACACGGTGTGCTGTCCAGATTTTTTGCTGTCCCATTGAAATGAATAGGTCCGCATCCAATCCGCAAAAAATGCGGATCGGATGCAGACCAAAAATATGGTCGCGCGAATGGGGCCTTAGGAACAGAGAATATGGGAAGGGTGTGGGGGTTAGAAGAAAAAAAATTTGCAGCTGTCCACTCAGTATGCATTTCTTCAAGCAGTGATAGGTCTTCTTAAAAGGATAGCTAACATTGAAACCTTCATACTTGTGAGAGTGAACTGAAGATAGAAAATGAGAGGCGGCACTCACCAGCATCTTCCAAAAGATGGGAGACAGCTTACACGCTCCACAGGCACAGGTGAGCGGCGATGGCCATTTCGCGCTTCCTCAGGCCACTACATCATGACGCACTGCGTCTCGCTTCTAATGCCCTGATCCAGATTCGTCATGGCAACCATAGACGCTTCCGGAGGTCAATAATTATAAAAAACCTAACGAACACAACCACAAAAGGACTCATCAGCAAAAAAGCATATGTTCTAGTTTCATATGAATACACTTAAGTCATTTTCTTAATTTAGGCCTAACGGGCCCATCGCTCCTAAGCGCATTATCCACCTTGCTTCTCCACATAAAAGGCTACGGTGTCTATCATCTCCTTGAGGATGGCAAGGGACAAGCTC
This sequence comes from Bufo gargarizans, assembly GCF_014858855.1. NCBI lineage: Eukaryota > Metazoa > Chordata > Amphibia > Anura > Bufonidae > Bufo > Bufo gargarizans. The sequence continues at coordinate 109,335,007 of NC_058082.1, read as the reverse complement.
TATCCCTGAGAAACTAAGGGCACTTACATCACCTCCATGTGCCAACCGTGGGCATCCTTTTCCCGAACTGATTGAAGTAATATGCTCTCTACATTTCTCACATAGGCTAATTGTTTTCTCTATGTAAAAAAGGCCACATCGGCACATTATTAAACAGACAACATATTTACTTTTGCACGTTATAAAGGCATTCACCTTATGACATAGGCCCCCAAATGTCAAAGACTTATGCTAGGGGTTATATTTACAATATGAACATCCACCACATCTTTGATTCCTTACTGGTATTATATCTCTTAACCAATAACTGGGTTTTTCCTCCACAAAAGACTCCTCACTATCGTATCCTAATAGTATGACTCCTCCTAAACGTTTTTAAGGATTTTTCACTAACTAAATCACTTAGACTGCTATCCTTTTCAGGAATTTCCCAGTTATTCAAAATCATTTTACGAATGGCATCTACCATAGGGCTGTACTTGAAGGAGAAGGTAAAACACCTACTATCCTTATTTTTCATTCTATTTTTCACATCTACTTTTTATAGGAGATTGTCCTGGGAGAAGCCTGAAGCTTTTTTCATTGGCTTCATCCAGAATCTCCTCTAGGTAATCTCTCATAATCAGATGTTGCTTCAACTCTAAAGCCTGGGATATATAACCTTCTTCTGTGTCATTGATTCTTCTGAGTCTCACAAACTCTCCAAAGGGACTGATCTCTTTACGCTTTCTTGGTTTTCTATATCCTGAGGTGACCAATCTGTCGCCTATCACTGTAACAGCCACGTCCAGAAACTCCATATTGTGTCATTCACCTCATTTAAATATGTAACAAAATCCTGACATTGTGTTTCTGTCCCTGACCATATTATAAATATATCTTCGATATATCGCAAGACGATCTGAATGTATGGCAAAAAGGAATTCAAGACATACTGGTTTTCAAGTCTTGCCAAATAGAAATTAGCAAACGTACATAATACCGGAGTTCCCATGGCCGCCCCATGCTTTTGCCTGCACCATTGGTTCCCAAATCTAAATGTATTATTGAATAAAATCAACTCAAATCCTTCTCTGATAAACTTTCTGTATTCTCTGCTTTTCTCAGTACCCTCTAACACTTCCATCTGCGCTCCTATCCCTGCTTCATGCGGGATCGATGTATACAAACTCTACACATCCAAGGACACTAAACTGAAGTCTTCCCGCCACTGAAAAGATCTCAACAATGGCCCTAGGAGCCAATCGATGTATTCAGTTTTTGGAGGAGACTTTAGGTCCACGTTTTCTCCCCCCTTGCCTGCCGGGAGCAGCATTGATATCTTCTACCACTAAGTGGTTAAGGAAATTGAATTGCTTGTGTACCCAACTATTCACAGTCATATCAGTACAGGGGAGGGTTGACCTTTGAAATGTTTCTAAGCACATCCAATATATACAGGTGAAACTCGAAAAATTTGAATATCGTGCAAAGTTCATTTATTTCAGTAATGCAACTTAAAGGGGTTGTCTGGGATTGGGGACATTGTTGTATGTGTACAATAGTCCCCTAAATATTACATTCCTGCCTGTCCTACCTTTAACAGACATTTCTGATGCCCCTTTTGCAATTCACAAAATCTCAGCCGGAAGTGCCGTTCTTCTAAGAGTCAGTGACGTACCGGGTCCCTTTCTGCAGAGCAAAGCCTCTTCTTCCGCTTCGCAAGGAGCCCGGTGACGTCACCGCCAGCCAAAGTAACTATTCACAGCGCATGGATGGGCAGTAGCTAGGCCGCAACAAACCGCGCTAAGCCACGCCCCTCTGGTCCGGTGACATCACCGGGCAGGGCGCTTTATCAGTGAAGGAGGCAGAGTTTAGGGCATAACTAAGGGGGAGAAATATGTGCGGCAGGAGGCGGCATATGAATCAGGGGGGCGGATGCACGGAGGAGCAGACAGACACCAGAAACCACGCAATGCTGCTCTGCGCTGGGACCCAGAAGGAAGCGCGGCAGGAAGTTATCGCACACATAAACATTGATGTCAACAATCAGTGGGGGATTGTCGGAGCAGTGCTGATGTCGAAAAATACATAAAAACATCTGTGGGGACCTTGAAACAGCTATTAATAGTGAGTAAACTGTTTTGTAAAAAATATTTTGATCCCGGACAACCCCTTTAAAAGGTGAAACTAACATATGAGAGAGACTCATTACATGCAAAGCGAGATATTCCAAGCCTTTATTTGTTATAATTTGGATGATTATGGCTTACAGCTTATGAAACCCGAAAGTCACAATTTTGAGGTACTTTTTGCTCAGGGGGTATGGATTACTTAGCTGACTAGAGTGTGACACTTTGAGCCTAGAATATGGAACCTTTTCACAAAATTCTAATTTTAAGCTGCATTAATGCAATTCCTTTTAATTTGCATTACTGAAATAAATGGACTTTTACACGATATTCAAATTTTTCGAGTTTCAGCTGTAAACTGAGTGTATGTGTGTGTATGTATGTATGTCCGCTAAAGGAATCCGCACCGTCGCATTTACAATCACGAAATTTGGCCTACAGGTATATCAGGTGTCCGGGAAGGTTCTCAGCTCTCTAGGACGTACCGTTCCTGAGATATTCCCAAAAAATGCATCAGCCAATAGAAGCTCGCAGGCCTTTAGCCTTCACATACACAGTTTTACTCCAGGTTTCCATAACAACCCAGCCATTTTTCTTCACTGTTGTAGGTGAGCTTCAAAGGAAACTGTCACCAGGATAATCGCTATTGAAGTAAAGCCATGGCCTAATAGCACTTAGTACCTTATTTCCAGATATACCTTTGTTCCAGCAATAGATGTTTTCATCCTCTGAAAATCCAGTTTATTTGGTATGCAAATGAGCCAGTAAGGTGCCCAGTGGGGCGTCACTCTTGCAGGAAGGAGCCCAGACATACCCCCTGCCACAATGTGTCCACCCTCAAAAGACAAACTTATAACCACGCCCCCAGGTCCCACTAAGCCATACCCCCTCCCACTCCTCAGCCGACGGGGATTGAAAAAATGAAAGCAAAAATCAACTTCTGTCAGCTGCAGGGGTTGGAGGGAGGGAGGGTGACTGAGCTCACACTCAGACAGCACAGTGCTGCTGTCTTAGAGTGAGCTGTTCAAAAGGACATGCCCCCGATCCGGTTAGGGAACGCCCCCTTCCACTCCTCTGCTGGCAGAGATTGAAAAAATGTAGTTAAAAATCAACTTCTGTCAGCTGCAGGGGTGGGAGGGTCGGTGACTTTCTCCCTGTAGCTCACACTCAGACAGCATCGTGCTGCTGTCTGAGAGTGAGCTGTTCAAAAGCTGCTGTGGAGGTCACAGTTAAGGGGATGGTCCGCTATGGAGGTCAGTGTTAAGGGGCAGACCCCTGTGGAGGTCACTGTCAAGGGGGTGGTGTGCTGTGAAACTAACTGTTAAAGGGGAAGGCTGCTGTAAAGGTCAAAGCTAAGGGGGTGGACTGCTGTGGAGGTCCAATTTAACCCCTTAAGGACTCAGCCCTATTTCACCTTAAGGACTTGGCCATTTTTTGCAAATCTGACCAGTGTCCCTTTAAGTGCTCATAACTTTAAAACGCTTTGACTTACCCAGGCCGTTCTGAGATTGTTTTTTCGTCACATATTGTACTTCATGACACTGCTAAAATTGGGTCAAAAAAGTTAATTTTTTTGCACAAAAAAATAAAATTTTTACAATTTTTTTTGAAAAATTAGCAAATTTCAAAGTTTCAGTTTCTCTACTTCTGTAATACATAGTAATACCCCCAAAAATTGTGATGGCTTTACATTCCCCATATGTCTACTTCATGTGTGTAGCATTTTGGGAATGATATTTTATTTTTTGGGGATGTTACAAGGCTTAGAAGTTTAGAAGCAAATTTAGAAATTTTTCAGAAATCTTCAAAATCCCACTTTTTATGGACCAGTTCAGGTTTGCAGTCATATTGTGAGGCTTAGATAATAGAAACCTCCCAAAAATGACCCCATTCTAGAAACTACACCCCTCAAGGTATTCAAAACAGTTTTTTCAAACTTTATTAACCCTTTAGGTCTTCCACAAGAGTTAATGGCAGATGGAGAAACAATTTAGAAATTTCTATTTTTGGGAAAATTTTCCAATATAATCAATTTTTTCCAGGAGTAAAACAAGGGTTAACTGCCAAACAAAACTCAAAATGGGTTGCCCTGATTCTGTAGTTTGCAGAAACACCCCATATGTGGTCGTAAACTACTGTTTGGCCAAACGGCAGGACATAGAAGGAGGGGAACACCATATGGGTTTTGGAAGGCAGATTTTGCAGGACTGGTTTTGTTTATACCATGTCCCATTTGAAGCCCCCTGTTGCACCCCTAGAATAGAAATTTCAAAAAAGTGACTCCATCTAAGAAAGTACACCCCTCAAGGTATTCAAAACTGGGTTTACAAACTTTGTTAACCCTTTAGGTGTTCCACAAGAGTTAATGGCAGATGGAGAAACAATTTAGAAATTTCTATTTTTTGGAAAATTTTCCAATATAATCAATTTTTTCCAGGAGTAAAACAAGGGTTAACTGCCAAACAAAACTCAAAATGGGTTGCCCTGATTCTGTAGTTTGCAGAAACACCCCATATGTGGTCGTAAACTACTGTTTGGCCAAACGGCAGGACATAGAAGGAGGGGAACGTCATATGGTTTTTGGAAGGCAGATTTTGCTGGACTGGTTTATTTACACCATGTACCCTTTCAAGCCCCCTGATGCACCCCTAGAGTAGAAACTCCATAAAAGTGACCCCATCTAGGAAACTACAGGATAAGGTGGTTGTTGTTTTGGGACTATTTTAGGGGTAAATATGATTTTTGGTTGCTCTATATTACTCTTTTTTGAGGCAATGTAACAAAAAAATTTAATTCTAAAAAATGTTCTACATTCGCTATTTAGTTTTGTGGAACACCTAAAGGGTTAACATAGTTTGTAAAGTAACTTTTGAATACCTTGAGGGGTGTAGTTTCTTAGATGGGGTCACTTTTTTGGAGTTTCTAGTCTAGGCTACATCAGGGGGGGCTTCTAATGGGACATGGTGTCAAAAAAAAAAACTGTCCATCAAAATCTGCCTTCCAGAAACCGTATGGAGTTCCCTTCGTTCTATGCCCTGCCGTGCGGCTATATAGCCATTTACGACCACATATGGGGTGTTTCTGCAAACTACAGAATCAGGGCCATAAATATTGAGTTTTGTTTGGCTGTTAACCCTTGCTTTATTACCGGCAAAAGGGATTCAAATTGAAATTTTGCCCAAAAATGGGTGTTTTGGCACCGTTTTTGTTTTATATTTTTAACACCGTTCATTCGAGGCGTTTGGTCAAATGTTATTTTTATAGCGACGACTTTTACGCACGCGACGATGCCCAATATGTATGGCTCTCAGACTTTGGAGACACTAAGCAGGCATCCTAAAAACTGCGGCCCTCCAGATGTTGTAAAACTACAATTCCCACCATGCCCTGCTGATGGCTGTAGGTTGTCTGGGCATGCTGGGAGTTATAGTTTTACAACATCTGAAGGGCCGCAGTTTGAGGATGCCTGCTCTAAAACTAATATTTTTTTGGGGAAAAAAAATTGTTTCTGTGTCTCCAAAGTCTAAGAGCCATAGTGTTTTATGTTCTCTAGTGGACTGTTGGGGATTATAAAAATTTAGTACTCCATGGAAGTGTGATACTCCCTGAAGCAATCGATAACGCAGAGGCCCGGATGATCGGGGCACGTGTCACATTGAGTGGTGGTGTCCTTCCGTATCCCCCTCTTGTGACACACTCTGCATCTTTTTTGGGTTCGTCCCTTCTTTCCAGTATGGGGGACCACACCTGGAAAGTGTTGGCCAGGGACGATCCGGGCGCCTCCAGTTCCCGAGGTACTCCGGCCTGCTCTTTCCCGGTCCGAAAAGATCAGGTCTTTGAGGACTGCCTCATAGAATTGGAGGAATGTCCCTGTGCTGCCAGCGCTTCGGGATAGTACAAAAGAGTTGTACATGGCAACCTGCACCATGTAGACCGTAACTTTTTTGTACCATGCCCGGGTTTTGCGCATGGCATTATATGGCGTGAGGACTTGATCAGAGAGATCAACTCCTCCCATATACCGATTGTAGTCGACGATACAATCGGGCTTGAGGACCGTTGCCGCGGTACCTCGCACAGGGACTGGGGTGGTGCTGTTACCGTGGATTGTGGACAGCATAAGGACATCCCTCTTGTCCTTATACCTGACCAGCAACAGGTTTCCACTGGTAAGGGCACGGGTCTCACCCCTGGGGATAGGTACCTGGAGGGGGTGGGCAGGGAGGCCGCGCTGATTTTTCCGCACGGTCCCACAAGCGAACGTGGATCTGGCGGCAAGGGACCTGAACAAGGGAATGCTGGTATAAAAGTTATCCACGTACAAGTGGTAACCCTTATCCAGCAGTGGGTGCATAAGGTCCCACACGAGTTTCCCGCTAACACCCAGAGTGGGGGGACATTCTGGGGGTTGAATACGGGAATCTCGCCCCTCGTACACACGAAATTTGTAAGTGTACCCTGAGGTACTCTCACAAATTTTGTATAGCTTCACGCCATACCTCGCCCGCTTTGTGGGAATGTATTGGCGGAAACTGAGTCTCCCCTTGAACGCAACGAGAGACTCATCAACCGCGACCTCCCTTCCAGGTACGTAGGCCTGCTGAAATGTGGCCCCAAAGTGATCGATGACCGGCCGTATCTTATACAGCCGGTCATAGGCAGGATCACCTCGGGGTGGACATGCTGCATTATCGGAATAATGCAGACATTTCCGGATGGCCTCAAACCGGGGACGTGTCATGACCATACTGTACAGTGGGGTCTGGTATAGGACGTCCCCACTCCAGTATTGCCTGACACTGGGTTTTTGGACTAGACCCATATGCAGCACGAGGCCCCAAAATGTCCTCATTTCGGCTGCACTGACCGGCGTCCAGCCACCGGGTCTAGCCAAAAATGAGCCTGGGTTTTGAGCGACGAACTGTTGGGCGTACAGATTCGTCTGCTCCACCATCAAATTCACCAGTGGGTTACTGAAAAAAAAACTAAAAAAGTCTATTTCAGTAAACCCCACTGTGGGAATCTGGATTCCAGGATTGCCAGCGAAATCCGGAATCTCAGGCTCAAAGTCCACTGGGGGACACCAGCTAAGTTCATCGGCAGGGGGCTCCGGTGAACTTATTTGGTGGGCCGGGAAACCAGTACGAACCCCAGGGCGGCTCGTACTAGGGTGGGCCACAGGATCCCTAGCATGTGTGGCCCCTGGCTCCGCCTGGCGGCGTCTCCGCCGCCTTGGTGGCTCATCGTCATCCGATGATGATGAGGAGGATGCGGATGACAGAAGGAATGTGGGGTCATCCTCATCCTCACTGGGGCTCTCGGAGTCGGAGGCAATCTGGGCGTATGCCTCCTCGGCCGAGAACACCCGGCGGGCCATGGGTGTGTGTGCGTGTAGGTGTGCGTGTGTGGAAACCTTTATTATATGTGCGTGTGTGTGGGGGCAACGGGTGTTCGCGTACTAAAAAAAGGAAAATAAAGGGGCAAGTGTTAGGAAAAAAAAAAAAAAAAGTTCAAAGTTGCTGTTCAGCGGTACAACGCTGATCAGCGGTGGGGCAGGCGATGCGCTAACAGTGGACGGACGCTAAAGTGCCGACCAGTCAGCGAACGCAGAAAAATAAAAAAAAAGTGGTGGTAAGGGGGCTAGTGGTGAGGGGGGGGGGGGCTGGGGGAGGGCTGGTGGGGGGATGGGTGGGGGGGGTGGGGGGGGCTGGTGGTGGTGGGGGGCTGGTAGGGGGGGGCAAGTGGCAGGGGGGGCTCTGGGGTCTGATAGATGGATCAAAAAAGTTTTGTGTAAAAGTTCTTTTTTTTTTTTTTTTTTCCTAACTAACTTTTCCCTTCTTTCCCTTCCTAATGGTGCCTCTCCCTCACTGACCCTAACCTACCTGAGTGGCGATGGGTGCAGGAGGGTGATGGATGCCGATTAGGGGGACACAGGAGCTGGTGCTGGACGATGCTGCACGGTCAGGGTGCTGGACAGGAAGAGGAGGGGAGAGAGGAGCGCAGGAAGTTTGAATCTCGCGCCTCTCTCCCCTGCACCAATCAGCACCCTGGACAGCAGTGTTCAGCACCAGGGCCAGCACCGCCTCCTCAAATCCTCGGACTGCGATTGGTGGTGTAAAATTACGCCACCGATCGCAGTCTTTTTCCGGTTCATCGGGTCACAGCACACCCGAATGGACCGGAAACGCAGAAAACCGCAGGTCTGAATGGACCTGCGGTTTTCTGCGATCGTCTATACGGGGGGGTCAAATGACCCCCCCCTGCGTTGTTACGGGATGCCGGCTGAATGATTTCAGCCGGCATCCCGTTCCGATTAACCCCCGCGGCGCCGGAATCGCGAATTAAAGCCATGACGTACCGGTACGTCATGGGTCCTTAAGGATTCGGGAAACATGCCGTACCGATACGTCATGGGTCCCTAAGGGGTTAAAGGGATAGGGCACTGTGGGAAGGTCAGTGTTAAGGTCAGTGTTAAGGTCAGTGTTAAGGGGTGCGGGGCTGTGGAAGTCACTGTTAAGGGGGCAGGGTGCTGTAAATGTTATAGTGGATAGTGTTAATATCTTTTAATGACACACACAAACATTAAATGAAATAGATTAAATATACTCGAGCCAAGCCGGGTCCTTCATCTAGTAAAGATATATTAGTAAAACCGGCAGACAAGGGGGGCCAACGTGGTCCTGATGAGCGGGGCCGTCTTTAATATTAATTGGACCCTGGGCAAGAATTTACTTGGGCCCCCTGGATCCCGCCTTCCCACATAAAATGTTTGCGTGGGTTTCCTCCGGTTACTCCGGTTTCCTCCCACACTCCAAAGACATACTGATAAGGACCTTAGATTGTGAGCCCCATTGGAAGGGATCTCAAGTCTCCCGGACGTTCAGGGAGTCTCCCGCTATTAGATAGCGGCTCCCTGACGCCTGCATGTGAAACAATATATCCCAGAAAGGTTTACTCGCAGTGAGGTGAGGAGGCGTTCCTGAGTTTTGATGATCTGCGCGTGCGCAAAAGGACAGTTTATGGAAAATCTCAGCGGAGTTCAGCTGCACATTGGGACACTGCGCATGCGCCGGAGAGCCTCAGTAGGGAAATATTACGGCCCAGTGCGCAAGCGCGGCAAACTCCAGAAGATCCATCCGAAAAAAGAAAACCTCCCGGAAATGAGAAGTGCACCTCCCTGAAATGAGTTTTTGCAGGTTGGGATGTCTGCATTGGGGACAGTTAGATGCTAATGTCTGTAAAGCACTGTAGCGCTACATAAGTGCATAAAAATAAATACATAAATAAATATAGCTTACAGTGAATTACTGTAAATGCTTACAGTTCTGAAGACTCCAGCAGGCTCAGGATCAGTGCTCTGGGCTCAGGGCTGGATGTGGGCACCGCTCTGCAGTTCAGGAAGGAGACCGGAACTCACCCTAGCATTGCAGTGCCTCCGCGTGACGTCACGGTGCGCAGCGTACGCAAAGGACAGGGGAGGTCGGGAGAAGGAGCAAGCCAGTACCGTATTTTTCGCTTTATAAGACGCACCTGATGATAAGACGCACCTAGGTTTTTGGGAAGGAAAATAAGAAAAAAATATTTTGAACCCAAACCCCCTGTGTGCTTTTGGTGGGTTTTGAACTAATGGTGGTCTGTGGATGACACTGTTATGGAGGGTATCTGTGGATGAGGCACTGTTATAGGGATCTGTAGATGATGCACTGTTATGGGGGCATCTGTGGATGACACTGTTATGGGGCATCTGTGGATGACGCACTGTTATGGATGACACTGTTATGGGGATCTGTGGATGGCACTGTTATGGGGGGATCTGTGGATGGCACTGTTATGGGGGGATCTGTGGATGACACTGTTATGGGGATATCTGTGGATAAAACTGTTATGGGGGCATCTCTGTGGATGTGCAGGGACTGGGAATCTTGTCAAAGTTGAGGGACGCATGGATTCCACTCAGTATCAGCAGATTCTGGAGATCAATGTCCAGGAATCAGTGACAAAGCTGAAGCTGTGCCGGGGCTGGATCTTTCAACAAGACAACGACCCTTAAGGCTACTTTCACACTAGCGTTCGGGCGGATCCGTTCTGAACGGATCCGCCCATAATAATGCAGACGGAGGCTCCGTTCAGAACGGATCCGTCTGCATTATATTAGCTAAAAAAAGCTAAGTGTGAAAATAGCCTGGGACGGATCCGTCCAGACTTTCAATGTAAAGTCAATGGGGGACGGATCCGCTTGAAGATTGAGCCACATTGTGGCATCTTCAAACGGATCCGTCCCCATTGACTTACATTGTAAGTCTGGACGGATCCGCACGCCTCCGCACGGCCAGGCGGACACCCGAACGCTGCAAGCAGCGTTCAGCTGTCCGCCTGTCCGTGCGGAGGCGAGCGGAGCGGAGGCTGAACGCCGCCAGACTGATGCAGTCTGAGCGGATCCGCCTCCATTCAGACTGCATCAGGGCTGGACGGCTGCGTTCGGGTCCGCTCGTGAGCTCCTTCAAACGGAGCTCACGAACGGAAACCCGAACGCTAGTGTGAAAGCAGCCTACACTGCTCAAAATCCACTAAGGCATTTATGTAGAGGAACAAGTACAACGTTCTGGAAGGGCCATCTCAGTCCCCAGACCCGAATATAATTGAAAATCTGTGGTGTGACTTAAAGAGAGCTGTCCATGCTCGGAAGCCACCAAACCTGAATGAACTAAAGATGTTTTGTAAAGAGGAATGGTCCAAAATACATTCAACCAGAATCCAGACTCTCATTGGAACCTACAGGAAGCGTTTAGAGGCTGTAATTTCTGCAAAAGGAGGATCTCCTAAATATTGATTTCATTTCTTTTTTGTGGAGCCCAAATTTATGCACCTGCCTAATTTTGTTTAAACAATTATAGCACACTTTCTGTAAATCCAATAAACTTCATTTCACTTCACAAATATCACTGTGTGTGTCTCCTATATGATCTATTTAACTGACATTTTGTATCGTAACAACCAACGATTTATACAGGAAAATCATGACGATTAATAAGGTTGCCCAAACTTTCGCATCCCACTGTATGTGTCATCCACAGATTCACCCCCCATAACAGTGTCCTTGTGTATATAGTGACCCCCAATACAGGCCGCGGAGGCCGGCAACTAATCACGGAGGGGTCTTTATATGTAAAGTGTAGTCAACTAGTCATGGCTGGGAGGCTAGTACTCACTATCAAACATTCAAACTACCGTAGCAGGAAGGCCGGCAGTGTAACGTGACTCACTCCGTCACGCCGCACACGCCTGCTCCTCCCACTTTATTATTGAAGCAGGCGGAGCAGGCACGTGACGGAGTGAGTGACGTTACGCGGCCTGCCTGCTATGGTAGTTTTCGCCGGGACACGGAGCCGGCGGAGCAGATTGAGTCATTGTGGCTGTGGGCAATGGCCAGCAGGGATCAAGAGGCAGCTGCCTTGGGCCCCCCAGGAGCAACTGGGCCCGGTGCAGCTGCCCTTTGACCCCCGCGTTAAAGACGGCCCTGCTGATGAGTACAGAATACTACACAGCTGAAGCCTGAGACAGTTAGATGATGCAAATGTATATGAGAAGTTGTCAATAGACCCCATAGGGAGAATTTAAACCCACTTGAGGAGTCTACTTTGTAAATATGTGGGGGATGGTTTACTATCTAAAACAAACAGCAGAGAAACTATTACTGTTGTTCCCTTTGAAAACTTTGTGTTATTTTTTGGCTAAAATACATGAGTCACTTACCCAACCTCCTGGCCACCCTATAGTGGCGGGCATCGGCTCAGTGACGGAACCCATATCTGAGTACATCGATTGGCTCCTAAGGCCATTGTTAAAAAGTGTGCCTTCATATCTACAGGACACAAATGATTTTCTCCAGGCACTGAAATCTTTTCAGTGGCGGGAGGCCTAAATGAGAAAAATGACTTAAAGGGGTTTTGCCACTTCAGCAAATAGCATTTATTACTCAGAGAAAGTTTCCATGGTTACGACCACCCTGCAGTCCAGCAGCATGGCCGTGCTTGTACACTATAGAAAAAAGCACCAGCCTACGTGAGCTCCCACGGTCCCGGCCACCAGAGAGGCTGGCTTTTTTTTCTTATAGTGTGCAAGCACGACCACCACTGCTGGATTACGGGGTGGTTGTAACTATGGAAACGAGCAGTGTATAATGTTATGGAAAAATGAACCAAGCCAGCAAAGGAGGCAATATGGACAATAATAATACATTAGTACGTGCACTGTATTACCTTTCTCTACATGATAAATGCCACTTGCTGATAAGATGTCCAATTCCTTCACTGCCGGTTGCTTGACTGTAGACTCGCGCAAGCGCAGGGCTCTTGGATACGAGTGCCTGAGCATTGAGCTTTTGAAAACCAGCTCACAGCGGAGGGGAACAGTGCGCAGGCATTGCAGGGACACAGCGCACGCGCAAGACTACATTCAAGCCTCTAGTAGTGAATGAAATCCTATCAATCAAATGCTAAAGGGAACGGGGCGCGAGAAAGCCGCTGCTCCCTTGACTTCAAGACTATCGTTTACATAGCATGGCCAGTTGAATAAGTCTTTTTTCAGACTTTTGCTGCATTGCACAGAAAAGACACAGACACCTTTATAATCATGCTACAGGCTACAATAAGGTACTGCTGGCGGTTTAATATTTTCTAAGTGACAGGTTCCCTTTAAGTGTATTTATATGAAACTAGAACATATGCTTTTTTTTTTGCAGATGAGTCCTTTTGTGGTTGTGTTAGTTTGTTTTTTATAATTATTGCCCTCTGGAAGAGTCTATGGTTGCCATGACGGATCTGGATCAGGACATAAGAAGCGAGACGCAGTGCGTCATGATGTAGTGGCCTGCGGAAGCGCGAAACAGCCGTCACCGCTCACCTGTGCCTGTGGAGTGTGTTAGCTGTCTGCCCTCATTCCCCGCATTATATACTGTAGATGCAATAAAAGAGAAGCTTTTGGAAGATGCTGGCGAGTGCCGCCTCTCAGTTTCTATCTTCGGTTTACATTTATGGGCTCTCTTTGTTTTGGGAGGCTGAGCACCTATTGATGGCATCAGAGGGCCTTCAATGCTGGATATTGATGCTCCCTTGTGTGACGCTGGAAGAGGTTAAACAGTAGTGGCATCCCATTTCGCTGTCTCTACTATATTCATACTTGTGAGTGCAAGCAATAATTCCTTTGGGAGTCATTTATGAAATCAGACATGTTGGTTATGTGGAGTAAAAAGTCATGGCAACTGCGACATTTTCACGACCCTTCCCACTTTTCACAGTGGTCTATGTTTAAGAGCTAAAAGTGATATTAGACCTGGATTTCGACTTTTGTCACAGACGGTTTATAGCTGCGGCTGCACAGAGAAGGGACAGATCTTCTCTTGGTGCAGCCGCGGCTTTATGCTGCTGCTCCGCTATCCTCAGTGCTACCTCCCATTGAAATGAAAGGGAGGTAGGTTTACAGTGAAACTTCCACACCAAACTTTCCGTAAATATGTCATGTGGCAATTGGATTTTAGTAATTTCTTGGCTAGTTAGATGAAAACTTTAAAGGGAGCCCGTCACCTACTTTTAGCGTTTTAGACGGCTCGTATGACGTTATTGCACAGTTCCCCATCATTTAAACCAGGGATGCTCAAACCGTGGTCCTCCAGCTGTTGTAAAACTATAACTCCCACCATGCCCTGCTGCAGGCTGACCGATGCAGAGGCTGTCAGGTCATGCTGGGAGTTGTAGTTTTGCAACAGCTGTAGGGCCGCAGGACAATACCTTTATTGTATATGTCCCACGTAGAGAAGCTGAAAAACAAGTTCATAACGATATACTAATTAAGTCTTGCAAATGCCTAGAGGCAGCATTATGGCTAAAAGTGCTAGCACGCGCTAATTAGCATATAGCTATAAACTTTTTTTTTCTCAAGCTTCTCTACGTGGGACATACAATAACGATATTGTTTAAATGAGGGGAAACTGCAATAACGCAATATGAGCGGTCTAGAATGGTAAAAGTAGGTGACAGACTCCCTTTAAAGTGTGCCTTAAAAGGCTGAAAAAGTTGTTATTGCCACTGCTAGACTTGTCCTATACCATGGGGGAGCCGCATATGCCCCAGGTGATAGGTACTACTCCCAACTTTTGAAACTCGCTAAGGGGGACAATGTGTAGCGCGCATCATGGCAGTTTTCATACCAGGCCACGCCTGTAACTCCACCCAAAGCATAATTACTGACTCCGTCACAACCGCAGCAGCTGGGGATCGGTTAGGTGAGTGCAAGCGCCTTCATTTTTTTTACAGCATGTGGAGCCCCTGGGACAATTATTTTCTTGCGCTTCAATAGAGATTTAAAAATATTAATATACAGATCAGATTATAGATATAAGGTCCAAATTGCACCAAATAATTAAAGTTATAGTCTAATATACAGATAGAATCCAGACACTTTAGCAAGGAGCAATTTAGTAAATTAATGCATTCATTCCTCAGATCAGAAAGAGGGACATTTAAGCAGGGGCGTTGCTAGGGTCTGAAAACATCCGGGGCACAAGCCCACTGTGTTGAAATTGCACATTAAAGGGGTGTTCTGGTTTACGCAAATTAAGTGTAGTACTGCAGACATTGTATAACACAACATTTGGTAACTTTCCAATATCCGTTGTTTCATTTCCTCACCACTGCAGAAATCTTTGCTTGGGCCCTCTAGTATTGATGGGAGTGGACCCTAGGCAACCCCACCGATCATCCCCCCACCCACTTGTACTTGTTCCGCTACTTGCGGGCATGAGTTCCATCACTTCGGTGCGCAATCCTGTGAGACCTGTGACCCCTGCGGGGGGGGGGGGGGGGAGGCAGTTGGGTCTCACTGGATTGCGCACCAAAGTGACTGAACCCATGCCTGCGCAGCCCACAAGTAGTGGATCAAGTACAAGGGGGGGGTGGGGATGATCTGTGGTGGGTTGCCCAGGTCCAATCAATATTAAAAAGGACCCTGGAATGCAAGGTCCAATCAATATTAAAAAGGACCCTGGAATGCAAAAAATAAAATAAAAAATTATATCTAGGCCAGCATGACATTCGGGGGAAACTGGACAAAAACATCCCGGGCTCAAGACCCAAATGTTTTGACCCAACGACACCCCTGCATTTAAGGATCAAAGAGGGACAGAGACACATGCAATTAGATTCAGGACTTTGGCAGCAAACAGAACCTTTGTGCTAAACCTCTGCATAAAGTGTGCCTTGAATAAAAGGGGTATTCTAAATTTCATGTCCCCCCCCCCTCTTAGGCCGAATGCACACAGAGCGTTCCGTGGTATGCCGGGCTGGATTCCTGTTCAGAGCAGGAGCGCACGGCGTCATTGGTTGCTATAACACCGTGCGCTTCATGCCACGGCTGCTGTACAGTAATACACTTGTATAGTGTATTACTGTTGTGCAGCGGCGTCATAGCAACCAATGACGCCGTGCGCTCCTGCTCTGAACAGGAATCCAGCCCGGCATACCACGGCCGTGTGCATTCGGCCTTAATATGAAAAACAAACTTTTCTGTAGTGGGTTGTACCTGGGCTAGGATCATGGGCACAATGTATAGTACGTGACGCAGGAAGTGCTTGGAGCACATGACCAGGGAGCACAGTGCTGGCCCGGTAGGCAAATTTTGGTAACCATCAATGGAAAAGTTTCACATCAAGTGGGTCATGAAATAAAAATAATTCTCTGAATACCCCTTTAATTGGTGAATCACATTAGTGATCGCCAGCTGAGAAAAAGCAGAAATCAACATACAGAAGACAAAGGTGAACTATTGAGACCGGGTGTAATATAATTCTGCTCATGTTCAAATCTATGCACAGACTTATATCAGAGTTTACAGCTCCTCTAGGTCTGAACTACGCAAATTCCCCATGTAATTTTGGAGCATCTATTATCACTATGTTGTGCCATTCCTTCTGCTAGAAGTTATGAATGAATTGCTAGCAGGTCCAGATGGGCGTTACCAGTTGGGAGTGTGCCCTGCAGTTTGACACTGGCAGTGCAGACTGGATAGAGTCAGGCTGTGCAAGGACACACCCAACTGGACCTTCACTGCAAACTGCCAGTAATTCATATACTTCTAGCAGGAATAAAATGAATGAAACAGTCACAATAGATGCTCCAGAGCTGTTGCTAAGTATTAGGCCTCATGCACATGACAGTGCCTTTTTTTGCGGTCTGCAAAAAACGGAAGCCTTCCGTGTTTCCTTCCACAATTTGCGGAACGGGCGTCTGCAATATAAATGCCTATTTTTGTCCACAAATCTCGGACAAGAATAGGACATGTTATATTTTTTTGGGGGGCGGGGCCGCAGAATGGAGCCACAGATGCGGACAGCACACGGAGTGCTGTCCGCATCTTTTGCGGCACCATTGAAGTAAGTGGGTCTGCATCTGAGCAGCCAAAACGGCGGCTCAGATGCAGACCCAAACAGTCGTATGCATAAGGACTTACTAAAACAGACCTGTCGAGAGGTGGCAGGTCCTCTTTAAGTCAGCCATACACATTAGATCTATGTCAGACACAGATTTCGGCTAGTTTGTCTATGTGCATTGCAGCCCCAGACTGAATCTACCCTACCAGGCAAATTCCTTGTGACACAGGTCATCAAGCCCCTTGTTAATTCAGCCCAAGGTGTGGACAGTGCTGGATGTTCTGAGGAGACCTCAGAATATACTTGTCAGCCACACTGAATCTGCCCCCTTCTCTTGCTGGAGCTGAGGGGTATTCCTGTTATAACTAGTTATGTCCTATCCTTTTAGATAGGGAATAACTCAGATTAGTGGGGGTCCCAGTGGCAGTACCCCCACCAATTAAAATGGGGGCCCCTTACACTGTGGAGCCTGCCAAAGGGAAACCCAGCTAGAGAGCAGCACCAGACAGGCCAATGATGTAGATATAGGAGATACTGTTTCTTTGTGGAGACCACCAACTGGCATAGGGAGCCTTATAGGCCAGGTAATACGTCTGTGGGAAGAATGTGCGCAAATTAGCTTTCATCCAAGGAGAAGAAAGCTGCCTCTTTGGTGCCACTTATTAGAGTTAGCTATTTGTCCCTTTAACAGACCATTTCATGGTTGACTTTCCGTGTATTAAATTAAAATACCAGCTCTCTGAAAACAAGAATCCCTATAACCAGGAGCAGAACAGGGAGCTAGTGTACAGACATCACTAGAAAAAAAGTTTTTAAAAACAAATTTTTATTAACAGATTTTTTTGGAAGGTGCCTACCAGGATCGGCACTTCCAGTATCCACCCAACAAGGACGGATGATAAGGCACTCTGCAAGAGGATTTACTTTGCTAACAGTTTGTTAGAGGATGGCATAGAAAGCAGAAAGAGGAAAGAAAGGTTAAGACAACACAGCTGGACCCACATCCAAGTCCATCTTAAGTTGAGCCTGCTGGGAGGAAATCAGTACAAGTTAACTGGAATATGTGCTCAAGAGTAACAAGGCCATTCACGTTTCTCCTGTTCGCCCACTTTAGAAACAGGTAAACAGTAACATTTGGGAGAGCACCATTTATGGTCAGGAATTAATGTGCCTCTTAAGGCACTAGATGGGGCAGCATTTTCCAGGTTTTAAAATGTCCAGGATTAGGTAAATCAAATTTTTTTTTTAAAGACATCTAGCCCAACAGTCCTGATTTCTGCCTTGGAGAAGGCTCATCTGGGAAAGTCCTGGCCGTGGGACATCGCTGTGCTGCTGTAATAAAGGAGCTCATGGTTTTGTGAAGACATCTGAAGATTCAGACAGTACTCTTCCATCTTTCGTCTCAACTGTCTTCACCACTACGCTGCGTTTGACTCTAGATGTCTCCAGTGGTGAGGAGCTGCTGGAATACATGTAATTGCCTCCATAGTCGCCTCCATAGCCGCCTCCATAGCCGCCACCAATTCCACGACCAATTCCTCCTCCAAGTCCGCTGGACAGTCCACCGCTGTAGGCACTACTAACTCCTATAGGGAAAAATGCAAAACAAAATTCATTATCGATAAGGCTTATGGGGAATACCTGAATTAAGTTGTTTTTTTCTAATTACCATTCAATTGTTCAGTTGAACAATTGCCTGCTCTACTAAAGCCTGACATAGCCCACCTATGCCAGGCAGAATTTCTCTTTTCTGGAAAACTGAAACCAAGTCCTATTCTTACAGACTAAAGACATTTCTGGACGGTTGGCAACACTGATGCCAGGCATTAGGAGAGCAGTGCTGTACAGACAGGAACAGTGATGCTCCTGCCTGTACAACGCTCAGTGTGGCCGCAGGGGAGTCCGTACTTCCATTCACAGCGGTGTACAAATTCTAAAGCACAATAGGCACCTTCATTGTGATTATTACAATGTATTCATTTTATGGCATTTACAATGGGTTTTAATAAAATCAGTAAAGGTTTAGGTAGACGTTAAATTATTTAAGGTCATAGTCCCCTAGATTGCTCTTGGTGAGGCCTCTGAAGGTCAGACTACACACCTTCCACCTCATAGAAGAGCCGTTTGCTCTAAAGCCTCTCATGCTGACAACTTCCCTTTTTCATGTTCTGCAAGTAGTGCACAGTATGTAACCTGAGCCTCTACGGTAAACTCAACAGTACTTAGAGAAATCCTGCAGAGACAGGAACAATGGCCTTAACAGGAAAGCTAGGAAATACAATAGACAAGGTATTGTATGAAAATCCATCCCTGTGTCAAGCAGTTTCTACGTTATGGATTGTGTCTGACCAAGCGAGAACTTCTGTTCAGCTCACATCTCAACTGAACACTTGACTCCATACACCAACAGGTTGAGTAAGAGACAAGGTCTGGCTTTTCCCAGAACAGAGACACTCTTGCCCTTATGTTGGGTCTGGTATTGTAGGGCATTCCCGTTCTAGTGAATACGGTTTAGAAGTCCAGTGGTGGTCCCATCAGTGATGGCATCTACCTCACTATACACAGTCCTACAAGGAAGGCTGGCAATCACCGATAACACTACCACTGGAGGAGCACAGATTTAAATGAATAAACTATGGTTTATATAGTCTTACCTGCTCCTCCTTCATGTAAAACCAGTTTGGTTGTGGAGATATGCCCTTTAAAACCAGTTAATCCTGAACAGTATTACTTTAGAGAACAGCGGTCGACAGAATAGAAAAGGGGATTACCTGAGTAGCCAGTGGTCTTGGTCTGAATACTGAGGTTCTGAAAGCCAGATTCCAACCTGAAAGTCAAGTATAGCCATGAGTACACGTCAACTTCCAACACACGACGAGGAATAATATTTAATTCATTTGTCTAACCTTTACCCTACTATAGGAAACTAGTTTGGTGCTGGCCCAGGAATGTTCTTAGAAGGGGTGTTCCAGGATAGGCTGTCAATGTTCGATTGGTGGAGGCCAAACACACTGCACCCCACCTATTAACTTTCTGCAGTAACTTAGGCACCAGAACTACACAGCTCCATCCTTTGTGCAGTGGACAGAGCTTGTTACTGCAGCACTGCCTCCATTCATTCCAGCAGAAAAGCTAATGCAAAACAGCTGACCCCCACTAATCAAATCTAGATGTGGAATAGACGGCCAACAATATAAAAGACCCTTTAATAAACGGTCTTCAGTTTAGCATCCTCACGTCTTAGCTAGTGTGGGCCTGTCATGTGACTAGGACCTGTGTAATGCTTAATTTCCCCTGTGGTGGCGCTGCAGGGCAAACTGAACACTTACTGCCAGGTTTACAATATGCAGCTGACTGCTGGGGCTCACCTTAGGAACAGTCTGGTCACCTTAATCTCAAAAGGAACTTTCTAACAAGTGAGTACTGTCAAAATTGGGCAACCCTTTAATATGGTTTGAATTTGGCAATAAATTGATACTATGATCGCAATAAAGCAGTCATACAAAATACATAGGACCTTTCCTTACCTGTTTTCTTCTCCTTCCAGCAGTTTCCTGTAGGTGGCGATCTCAATATCCAAAGCCAGTTTGACATTCATGAGTTCCTGGTATTCTTTCAGCTGGCGAGCCATGTCATGTTTGGCATTCTGAAGAGCAGCTTCCAATTCGGACATTTTTGAGCGGGCATCTTTCAGTGCTAGTTCTCCACGTTCCTCGGCCTCTGTAATCTGTGCTTCAAGGTTTGCGCGCTGCAACAGAACAAAATGATGGCCTTCAATTTTATTTCACTACAGAGAGTATTAGAAATCATGCACCAGTGTATATCTAAGCTGTCATTCTGTGATATACATTGGTCCTACCTGTGCCTTAAGAGCGTCAATCTCAGACTGCAGCCGTGTGATGTACCGGTTGAGCTCACTAATCTCAGTTTTGGTGTTTTTCAGGTCATCCCCATGGCGTCCAGCTGAAGCCTGGAGTTCTTGGTACTGTGGGGGGGGGGGGGGGGGGGGACGACAAAGATAACCAATTAATTTTTCAAGATTATTGAAAGACCAAGCAAAACAAAGGAAATACAGTGAAATATTGACATAAGCAATGCTAATCAATAGTGGACTGAAAGTTTGATATTTTTTAGCAATTCATAACTATAGGACACTCACCTTCAGCTGGTACATGGTCTCCACCTCAGCACGGCTCTTGTTAGCAATATCTTCATACTGAGCCTTCACTTCAGCAATAATACCATCCAGGTCCAGGTTACGGTTGTTGTCCATGGTTAAAACAACTGAAGTGTCAGAGATCTGAGACTGAAGCTCACGAAGTTCCTGAAATATACAACCCAGTAAAGATTAATTGCATGGTGGCTACTATTTGGTTTTGTAAAGCTCGTAGACTAAACTTCCCCATAGGAGCAGATTCGGGATGGGGGTTTATTATGTTGCATGAATGTAACATGACACCCTACTTTCAAAACTCTTAGGCACGATGTATATAAAAAGGTGAATGTAATCTAAAAAGAATTTAGCTACACTTAAAAAAAAATTCACCTTGAAGGGAATGTGTTGCAAGAAAATGACCTATTGTTTAAAATCACATTCGTGTTAAATTTTAGAATTTGTTTCACACTGGCTTCTAGGCATAGTAGCAAGTCATGATTTCCTATTCTGTAAAGAACTTCAGAAACAATCACCACAGGCAGAATTACAATGACAAGTAACACCTCTATATATAGAGTGACAGGATCCATTATTCATAACAAGTGATATCACAGGTCACAGAGCATGCCTACAACACTCTCCCATAGAAGTCAGTGGAGTCCCCTATTGTCCATGGTGTCTATGGCCCATGTAACTGCTCACAAAAGACAGAAAGTCTTAGATTGTATGCCTAGTGGCCAGTGTGGGAACTGCAGATTTTAGTTGTTTTTAGGTAGTGACATGGAAAATTAAAAACAAATTCTTAAAAGTGTGCTTTATATTTAAAAAAATATTTTTTTTATTCAAATAGGTCATTATCTGATGACACATTGACAAAGTACATTTCTGGTATACAATTGCATTATAATAAGTGCCCCTTTGAGGAGATATAATATGAATCATTAAATAAATAAAAAATACAAGATAGTAAATCATCTCTCACCTCCTCATAAAGATGGCGCAGGAAGTTAATCTCATCCGTCAGCCCTTCCAGTCTGCATTCCAGAGTCACCTTGTTCATGTACGCCTCATCGACATCCTGCAGACAGAAGTTCCCAGTTTGTTAATCCAGGAGAATACAGTCACACGTGTCTAGTAAATAAATAATATCTTATGGAAAAAGTTCCCACCTTCTTCAGTAGGACAAATTCATTCTCCATTTCAGTACGTTTGTTGATTTCATCTTCATATCTGCAGAAAACAATACCATCCTTAGTAAGGAGGAGAAGGGGGGGGGGGGGGTAGCTGTCACTTTAAAATGAAAACGTTCCATTACAGAAAAGTTGGCAGAACTTCCTCAATATGAGGTTTCCAGACATGCTTCTCTCGGCACCAGCTTCTGACTTGCCATTTATGGTTGCAAGACTTTAGTAATTTTTCAAGGAGTTGCACGCTCTTATTTATCTTGCAGCTCCAAGCACAAGGCTTTCATACATGCAGGAAGATGGATGGAGATATGACAAGATTTAAGATTATATCACCATAAGTGGGGGAACATCAGGTCCGAAGTCGTTCTGACTTGTAAGGAACATGCCCATAAAAAGACAAGTTGTCCAGTGTACTGTACGTAATAGTTAAGTTGACTTCCAGGGCGAACCAGTTCACATGCCAAATCAGTGTCCTCGGAGAGCCATGGCAATATTAAAGCTACCACCATGTGAGGTTCAGTGGTTACAGGTGGAAGAATCCATCTGCCAAATTTGTATTTTGCCAGAATTACTCTGCCTGTCAGTACAATACACTGGGCAACTTGGTGTAATGAGTAGTTAAGGTGATCACAGGAGTTGCACACATGGACCTCACAGATACTGTAATCCCTGCATAGATATTCTTCCCTAAACTGTACTGAGCTTTTAGTTAAAAGGTGTTGTCTCACAAAGGGCATATGAAAATCAGACTGGGATTGCCGCTTGGACACCCATCCCCCAATCTGTGTACCGAACTTGTTCTTGAAGTTCTTTACATTTGTTACCAATATTCCCTGTTAGGATGTATGGATATCAGAGAGTGAAGTCCCTGCTTGGACTCCATCCATGTGTCAGAGCTGCTAACACACACACGACAGATGTTGAGCTATGGGGAAGGGGGGGAAGCTGCTATCTGAATAGGTGTTGTCTTAAAGGATAGGTCATCAATATCAGATAGGTGGGGGTCCAACTCCCAGCAACACTGCGGTCTCTTGCTTGACCCATGAAGTCAAGTCCTTTCTGCAGCTCAGCCCCATGCACGTTAGTGGGTTCAAGCTGCAATACCAAGCACAACCACTATACAATGTATAGCGCTGTGACTAGTATGCCATAAAGAGGCAGCAACTCTTGTCCAAGCACAGCAGCTTGTTCAAACAGCTGATTTGGGGGGGGGGGGGGGGCACAGGAGTCAGACCCCACCGATTTGAAACTGATGTCCTTTCCTTAGGATAGGTAACCAGTATTTAACTTCCAGAAAACACTTAATGGGACTGCTTTAATTTTCACGTTACAGCGTGACAACTTGTTGGATTCTATCTCCATCCATAACTTCTAGACACTGAATGCAGACTAAATATACCTCTAGATACAAACTGCAGGATAGATATAGGTGGTCTCTATATACTCACTTGTTCTTGAAGTCCTCCACCATACCCTGCATGTTGCCAAGCTCAGATTCCAAGCGGTACTTCTCCTGCCCCAAGCTGTCCAGCTGACGGCGCAGGTTGTTGATGTATGCTTCAAACATGCCGTCCATGTTACTGCGAGTTGTCTTCTGGTTCTGGAGAAGGCCCCACTTAGTTTCCAGCATCTTGTTCTGTTGCTCTAGGAATCGTACCTATGAAAGACAAGATAGCATTGAGACAAAGGACATTGATAATAGGGGAAAAGAACTGAAGAGTTGGAATCTAACAATATTGAAGACCAATGGAACCATTTAAACAAGTTCTCTTGAGATTAAACCACATGTAATCCCCTTAATGACTTCCCAGAAGATCAGTCTGAGGGCCAGAAGATGTCAACAACAAGGCCAGACTCCATAGAAACAGGATAAATCTCATTTCCTTGCAACTATGACTCCTTGGAAATGTGTCATACAGATTGTCTAAGGGGGCTTTTCCTGCTTCTAATAAGTAGGAAGACAAACATGTTTCCCTAACCGGCCTGTTGAAAATGTTCTGAGTGGGTATTAATGTGGAACTAGGTCAGATTTAACCTAACTAGGACATTAATCAGGGACATGTTCACTTTATGAGATGGGGGAAATTAAAAAGGCAAGACATATTAGTGTATGCCATCACTGAGATAAGTTGGAGTCCCAGAGGTCAGACTGCGAGAAGGAAGGGGACACAGCGATGGTGTCACACAGCATACTTTGCCTTTCAGTGGCTTTCCGGCCACCCCAGGCATGCAGGAAACTGCAGTCAGCCCAATTCAATTAAATGGAGCCTTGCCGAAATTCCTTGCACCGCCAGGATGACGAAGTATTGCTGTGCAGAAAAATTATACACCAATGCCTTCCCTTTAAAGGGAATCTGTCTCCAGCGACCTCCCTATCCAGCCATTTGCATACACATAGCTGTGGCTCACAGTAAAATACAGTTTTTTGATGATCTGCGGCTCCGTTCCCAAGTTAGATACTTTCTTAATATGCAAATTAGGCCTTTGGTGCAAAGTGGGTGTTACTATTGCTCTTGTGTCACCTACATTTTACTCATTTCTGTGGCCAGCCCCTCCCTCACAGCTCTGACAGAGCCAGGTAGTTAGGGAGGGACCGACCACAGAAGAAATGAGGAAAGCTTAGGTGACAAACGCAATAGTAACTCCCACTTTACACCAAAGGCCTCATTTGCATATTAAGAAAAAGTATCATGATACTGTAACAGACCCACGGATCAACAAAAGATACAGTAATTTTAATTGGATGAATGTGTGTATGCAAATAGCTTGATAGGGAGGTTGCTGGTGACAGATTCCCTTTAATTCTGAGGATTGGTGGGGGGTCCCTGAGGTCTAGTTGAAGCAGTGCATGGCAGAATAAAACTTCATATTCACACTACTCCTGATTATTGGTCTCATTGTTCTAACTTGCTGAAAACTTGGCTCTGTAGTTGGCAATATTGCTCTACCACGTCCATGGCAATCAGCCGTCTCCTATACTGAAGTCCTCTTGGGACCATAGATGTCTCTATAAATTGTTCGGGTATGTTCACGTGTTTGCAACAAAATAAAAGGCATCTCAAGGCAGAGACTGCATTGGTTTCTGCCATGGGTTTTCATTTTGAACTGTGTGGACCCGCCCTTGGTTTAGCACCAATAAAGGGAGCTAGAGTGCAAGCAGGCTCCCTCTGCGGTGTCCGCGTCAAGAATGGACATGCACATTCCTGGCATGGTCTGGAGAACTGCATGGCAAATATCCTCTCCTCCAAAAACGATGGGAGGCAGTTTCAGTGCAGATTTTGTTTTTTTCTGCACACAAAATAAATAAAATATATCCTTACTGAAGAGTCTCAACTATGGCCTACCTACTGTGAAGGAAACGTTCTATAAATATATATGCTACAATAACTCCCCCTAGTGGCTACATTATGAAAAAATAGACTAGGTATTTTTTGAACAGTGTATTTCTCTAAATATAGAAGAGAATATCCATGAACGGAGCAGAGGGCAGCGTGGTAGCCTTGGCAGCGAAGAAAAGTATCGCGGCCCAGCGAATAGTAATGAGGTGTCCCTGAGTTTTCTGGCAAAGGATAAACAAACAGCGGCGTGCGAGGGGAAGGGACAAGTCTGGCTACATTTACTTCTTTGTTACTGGGACAAAAGTTATTTCAGTTCTTCGGTTAGATTATGCACGCAGTAGGGTAGGACCTGCTGTGCGTCATGCTAGGCTTCAGTCCGATTGGCTGCGTTATACACCGCACTTGTGTACTTTGTGCACGGGACAGTGAACTGGGCGGGCAAGGTGCGGGCTATTCATTGCCCTATATGGTCACTTCTACAGGTAAGTATCTGCGCCCCTCCCTACTAAAACAGATAGGGAAGGAATTCAGATAAGTACTGACAGTCAGTGAAGTAAAACCGGAGTATATGCCAGCTGTCAGACTGACGAGCTCTAGGGATCGGCATTCAGTGCTGCAATGGCAGCCACCCAGCTTTCCCAGAACAAGTCACACATTCATTTTCTCATGGCTCCATATGGCGGCACACTGAGCGACTATACGTCCGTCATATGATCTATGGAGACCCTTGTGCCGCCATATGGGGTACCGATGTTAATTTTTGCCAGCTAGTTTCAGAAGCTGTCCACTGCGCATTGATAAAATGTCAGGGGTTAGAGCCTAGAAATGCTATATTGCCACAGACAGACAATACTCGAGATCCTGCCTAACTGGAACGCAACGCGGCAAGGATTACGTTAGTAGATCCTGTATATCCCGGACAGCTTTGTGCCTTGAGGGAGGAAGAGATAATGAAACCGTGAACTGTAGACACTGGAAGGCTTTACAACGCCAATACCTGCACAGACTACAGGGCCCTTTATAGTCATTGTGGAATGTCTTCCGAGACTAGAGAGCAATCATGGATAGCATTTAATTAAAGGGCATTTCCACATCACCGGTTCCAACAAGCACAGAGGTGAGTGGAGCCCTAAGGTGGCCATACTCACTAGAACCCAGATTTCAGCAGGACCACCTAATGTGGATGAGGGTGCCCCGCTGATACTACATGGGTGGGGTTGTTTTCAGAGATAGGCCACCGCCATAGGTGTCTAGCAGGGACTTAATCCTTGAATGTGTATGGACGAGGGAGGGGTTGGGAGCTAATGGCCATACAAGGTGTGGATTGAGTTGGGGGGAGAGGGGCAAACCTCAACTCTCCTAGAGTCCTGAGGTGTTAAAAGACCACCTAAAATGGCAACTGCAGACCGGAAAACCAGATCTGTTTCGCCAAAACACTTGGTGCCAGAGCTGGCATTAATGCATATCAATGGAAAGTCATGTCGGATCCGGCATGTGTTTCGGAATATTGGACGGAGAAAATACCACAGCATGCTGCGATATTTTCTCCAGCCAAATACCGTAAGAGGGACTGAACTGAAGACATCCTATATGGATTGCTCTCCATTCAGAACGCATTAGGATAAAACTTATCAGTTTTTTTCCGGTATTGAGCCCCTAGGATGGAACTCAATGCCAGAAAAGAATAAGACGGTTCATATAACTTCAATCCTCAGTCATTAAGTGAAATCAAAGAGCATTTCCTTGTCTGGGAAAGCTGGGTGACAGTAATGGCAGTCATTACAGCTCCACAGAGGTTACCACTGTATAATGAGGCGGTTTGACTATTCAGGATCTGGGTGATATAGATATATAGATAGAGATATATATAGATAGATATATATATATATATATATATATATATATATATATATATATATATATATATATATATATCCATACTGATCACCAGGTAGGGGAGCATTTACTGCGGTTACTGTATAGTTTGGGGTGACACCATGGTCACAGCAGGTATGGAAATAGAAATGGAATAGTCTCTGCTGCTTTTAACTCATTCCCATCCAGACGTGTGGATTTCTGGACACATCCTGGAAGAGGAATAGGTGTGTATGGGGTCTACCCAAGAGGTCAATGGCCACCACGCTTGGTATGTGGCGGCGTTCCAGCCGTGCAGAGGGTGTGTCTCTGGGTGGCCTGAGTGTCACATTAGTCAATCATCATGGCGATTATGCAGCAACATGCAAGGTGTGCAGCCATATTGCAGAAAGACCAACACCGCCTGAGAAGAAGCCTATGGGAATGGCTGGTTGGACAATCGGATCTAGAACAATCGCTGGCGACAGATATCACATTGTGCACATTTTTTTGCTACTTACGATTTAAAAAATAATAAATTGCACAGGCAAACTACAAGATAAATGGTGCCCTAATCAAGTATGGGGTCTTTGCAAGTAACTGCACAGTATAAAGGCAGCTTTAGAAGTTAGTTATGGGGTTGGCATCAGGTGGCATGCTATGCCAGGGGGGCACAGCTACTTCTCACTCACCTTGTCAATGAATGAAGCGAATTTGTTGTTGAGGGTCTTGATCTGCTCCTTCTCCTGGGTCCTCACGTGCTGGATGCTGGGGTCGATCGCCAGGTTGAGAGGGGCCAGCAGGCTGCGGTTAACGCTGACCTGGGTGATGCCAGCTGAGCCCGCACCTGCACCTCCATAGGCAGTCCTGTAGCCGCTGCCAAACCGGGAGCCTCCTCCATAGCTGGAGCCCAGGCTGAAGGACGCGGAGCTGACCCTGCTGCCCGCCGGGGCCCCGCTGTACGAGAAGCTGCTGAAGCCGGCGTTGCGGGGCGCGGCGCTGCTGGACGTGCGGTAGGACACTTTGCTCATCTTGATGGACATGGTGGCGGTGGTGGCGGCTGCGGGAGTCAGAGGAAAGGAGCAGAGTTACCGAAGTGCAGGGCTGGGAGCGGCTGCCCTTATATACAGAGCCGTGCCGCACGGGGGGAGGCTCACACCCTGCACCTGAGTGGCTGGGCACGGAGAGGCGGGACGGTCACCTGCCGGGGCACACCCCCTCCTCGCCCCTCAGTGCCTGGTGCTGGGCGTGAGGGCCAGAATAAAAGTGCAGCTATGTGCTGTGTGAGGAGAATCAGAAGTCCTGCCCTGTGACACCAGAGGTGGCCATACACAGTGGCCGAAAGCTGAAGAAGTCACTCACAATGATTGGTCATCTGGTGGTCTGAATAAAACGTTTGTTAGGGTGTCATTAGTCCACCAATGGGTTGGTCCCATTAAGATACCATAACATCTTTCCACAGGAGTCCAACAGGTGGGGCCCTTGCTGTTCACGAAGACCGGAGCCCCGTCTTCCCCCGTTTGAATGGCGCAGTGGTCACACATGCCCGCTGCCACTCCATTTAGCTCTATGGAGCGGCCGGAGATAGCCGAGCAGCGGCGTAGCTAAAGGCTCATGGGCCCTGGTGCAAGAGCTCAGCTTGGGCGCCCCCTCCCTAAGTGCTTTGTGGCAAGGGGCAGGGGAAGCAAAAATTGAAATGGTACCTCCCTCCCCCCCATGCCAAATTCCTGACCTAACCCCTTCCCTCCAGCCGGCAACTTGACCAGTATGCATTTGCTATAATACTGGTGTCTTCTTATGTGGCACAAGGGTCTTTGGGCCCCTCAGGCTCCTGGGCCCGGTACCGACTGGTACCTCTGCACCCCCTATAGCTACACCCCTGTAGCCAAGCACTTGGATTCAGCTCAGGGTGGTCACATGGTGTTGAATGAAGCAGCGGACGGGCATACATATCTGCCACTCCATTCAAACAGAGTACTGTCCCCATTCTTGTGATCGGTGGGGGGCTAGGAAGGTTGGGTGCATGCATTAAATATCCACAGGATATGCCAAAAATGTCCAGTAGGTGTTGGTCCAACCTCCAGGACCACTCCTATCTCCAGAAAAGAGCCCACGGCATGTGCGGACAGCTCTCCATCCGCGGCAGCTGCAAGACAGGGGCCTGATTCTTCAGACAGGTGTAGGTCCCAGAGGTGGAGCCCACAGTTATTGAACATTTATGTCCCAGATAGGAATATTCCTTTAATGGCAGCCATATTCGTTGTCACCAAGTTTCTTTATCCCCTTCAGGACACAGCCATTTTCCACCTTCAGGACGCAGCCTAATTTTGCAAATCTGACACGTGTCACTTTATGTGGTAATAACTTTAAAACGCTTTTATCCAGGCCATTCTTTTCTCCTCACATATTGTACTTCATGACAGTGGCAAAATAGGTAGTCTATATGGGGTGATCAGGGGTATAAGGGGTTAATAAGTGACAGGGGGGGTGTAGTGTAGTGTGGTGCTTGGTGCTACTTATTACAGAGCTGCCTGTGTCCTCTGGTGGTCGATCCAAGCAAAAGGGACCACCAGAGGACCAGGTAGCAGGTATATTAGACGCTGTTATCAAAACAGCATCTAATATACCTGTTAGGGGTTAAAAAAAATATTGCATCTCCAGCCTGCCAGCGAACGATCGCCGCTGGCAGGCTGGAGATCCACTCGCTTACCTGCAGTTCCTGTGAACGCCTCGTGCCTGAGTGAGCCGCCTCCGGAACGCGATCCTGCGGTCCGGAGGCGGTTAAGTTCAGTTCCACTTGGCAGCAGCAGTTATAAGCAGGCTTACAATATATGGCAGGTACAATGTTCTTTGCAAGATACTCAGAGGGTGATAACACTTACAGACCAGACTGCACCTTTTCCTCAGAAATCCTGCGCACTATTCCTCAGACCTCCTGGCTGTCTCAATCCCAAGGCCCGTATGCCCTAATGCTGGCTTGATCCTTGGTAGAAACCTTCCTCAGGTATTTAGCCTTGCTTTGGGGTAAATCCTTCTGCCCCTCAGCTTACTTGTCGAGCTGGAATAATCACTCTGCTCTGCTTGGTGGGAACTTGGTTTCTCTCAGGAGGCAAACCCTTCTCCTGGGGCAAATCTTCTGAGCTAACTCTGGCTCAGGAACTCCAGGCTGACGAGCGTGCACTTACTAGTCTCCTGGACTACACTGACGCTTTACTGTCTGGGCCTAACTATATATATTTTAGGGGCTCCCTATCTCCCTCTAATGTCTAGGAGGAGGAACTACACCCTAACAGGCCTGATACACAGACAATAGAAAAACACACATTAAACATCATATCCCTTACAATGGTCATATTAACCCTTGTGTAGTGCCCACATTTGCCTAGTGGGACACTACACTTACAATC
This sequence comes from Bufo gargarizans, assembly GCF_014858855.1. NCBI lineage: Eukaryota > Metazoa > Chordata > Amphibia > Anura > Bufonidae > Bufo > Bufo gargarizans. Next base: position 109,304,532 of record NC_058082.1, on the reverse strand, counting down.
AAGCTCTGGTAACAGGCAGAGTGGGCAGCGGCGTAACGTCACTCACATAACGCGCCTGCTCCTCCAACTTTATGAATGGAGCAGGCGCGTGACTTTACGCCGCCGAGCGCTCTACTTGGTACCGGAACTTGATTGTAAGTAGTAAACAAACAGGATAGCACTGCTTTAAAGTTAAAGTTAATCAAGGTTAAGGATTACTGTTTAGATATGTATACTGCTGTGAGCGGCGAGGTCTGGCATATTGGGGGACACTGTAATGGGGGGCGGAATCTGCGGATGACACATATAGCATAAGATGCTATATGGTGTCATCCACAGATCCCCCATAGCATGGTCATCCACAGATCCCCCTCCACATAACAGTGCCATCCACAGATCCCCTCCCCATAACAGTGCCATCCACAGATCCCCTCCCCATAACAGTGCCATCCACAGATCCCCTCCCCATAACAGTGCCATCCACAGATCCCCTCCCCATAACAGTGCCATCCACAGATCCCCCATAACAGTCCCATCCACCATAACAGTGCCATCCACAGATCCCCTCCTCATAACAGTGCCATCCACAGATCCCCCATAACAGTCCCATCCACAGATCCCCCATAACAGTCCCATACACCATAACAGTGCCATCCACAGATCCCCTCCATAACAGTGCGTCATCCACAGATCCCCTCCATAACAGTGCATCATCCACAGATCCCCTATAATAGTGTCATCCACAGACCACCATTATTTCAAAACCCACCAAAAGCACACCATTTGGTTAAAAATATTTTTTTTCTCATTTTCCTCCTCAAAAACCTAGTTGCGTCTTATAGGGTGAAAAATACGGTATTTAAGTTTTAAACAATAATATCATTTTAGAATGAAAAAAAAAATCATGTTTTAGTGTCTCCATATTCTGAGAGCCATAGTTTTTTTTTTTTTTTGGGCGATTTTCCTAGGTAGGGGCTCATTTTTTGTGGGATGAGGTGATCGTTAGATTGGTACTATTCTGAGGGGCATATTCCTTTTTGATCACTTGGTGTTGCACTTTTAGTGACGTAAGGTGACAAAAAATGTTTTTTATAGCACAGTTTATATTTTTTTATTTTTACGGTATTCATCTGAGGGGTTAGCTAATGTGCTATTTTTTTTATAGCAGGTCGTTATGGACGTGGCAATACCTAATATGTATACTTTTTTCATTTATTTAAGTTTTACACAATAATATCATTTTTGAAACAAAAAAAAATATAAAAATCATGTTTTAGTGTCTCCATAGTCTGAGAGCCATATTTTTTTTTTTTTTCTAAGGTGATTTTCCTAGGTAGGGGCTCATTTTTTGTGGGATGAGGTGATGGTTAGATTGGTACTATTCTCGGGGGCATACGGACACGGCAATACCTAATATGTATAATTTTCTTATTTTCCCACTTTTTTTCACTTTTTATATTTGTCCCACTGTGGGACTTCACGTTTTCAGGGTTTGGCCCCTGTTTCAATTCAGTACACACTGTAAGACGCTGACAGTTGCCTAGGAGACCTAGCCCTCAGGCTGGATCTCCTGGGCTTCCGTAGCCTGTGTAAGGCATCGGGGCTGCCATGGCAACAATCGGCCCCCTGCCAGCGCAGCGCAGGGGGCCGATGGAGTCAAAGGGAGCCCCCTCCCTCTGTAAAGCCTGCACATGCCGTGGTCAGCACTGACCACGGCACGTGAAAGGGTCAATCCTCTGGCATCATTGCATACAGCAATGCCAGCGGATGCAGCACAGCATGGGCCCGGCTATCAGTAACAGCCGGGCCCCTTCTGCGGATCGGGAGGGTGCAGCTCCTGCACCTGTTTGATCCCATCACGTACATGCACATGGGAATGCGGTAAGGCACCATATTCTCACATGTACGTGACAATGCGTGAAGGGGTTAAGGTGCTGTCCAACTTGTCTGAAAAAAAATTAAAAAAAATAGAGCTTGGAACTTGTATAAACTAAAGAAAACAAACACATTCTTTACATTTCCTGCTACTTCACTGCCACCTGTGTCCCCAACAACCTGGTCCCCACTTGTCCTGCAGTAATGATGTCACATTCACATGATTGCTGCAGCCAATCACAGTCCTCCGCTGTTACGTGTATATGAGCAGCAGGTGACCACTTTAGGACCACTTATGTGATGTCATCACTGGTCTTGCAGCAATATCGCATTGAACATTCAGGTGATGTCTTCTATGCAGGACTGGTGCGGTTGTGCTGGAGCAGTAGGACATTTAAAGGGAACCTGTCACTGGGATTTGATGTATAGAGATGAGGACATGGGTTTCTAGATGGCCGCTAGCACATCCGCAATTCCCCATAGCTCTGTGTGCTTTTATTGGGGGGGGGGGGGGAATGATTTTATCCATATGCAAATTAATCTGAGATGTGTCCTGTGCGTGAGATGAGTCCAGCGTGAAGGAGCGCAGCACCGCCCTCATCCTCAGAATCTCCTCCTTGCTCCCCAACGTCAGACAGCCAGAGCACCGTAATCTCGAGATGCGCGAGCTAGCGCATGCGCTGTTCCTTCCCTGAGGCTGATGCCAGCACAGGGAAGGAGCACTATGAGGACACTGCGCATGCGCTAGCTCGAGCATCACGAGATTACGGCGCTCTGGCTGTCTGACATCGGGGAGCAAGGAGGAAATTCTGAGGATGAGGGCGGTGCCTGGCTCCTTCACGCTGGACTCAACTCACGTACAGGACACATCTCAGGGTAATTTGCATATGCATCAAATCATTTTTTTACACCATAAAAGCACACAGAGCTATGGGGACTGGATATTGCGGATTTGCTAGCGACCATCTAGCAACCCATGTCCTCAGCTCTATACATCAAATCCCGGTGACAGGTTCCCTTTAAATGATGAGTAATGTTTTCTTCTGTATTGTATATAAATTCCTGCTCTGGTATTTTGTATTTTGCTCTAGTGTTCGACCTAATTGAACATGGAGACACTCTGTTAGAGCTTGTTTCCGAAAATGGCGGCACATATACAAAGATTCCATTGATTGTCGCAGATTTGGCTTAAAGGGGCGGTCTCTCCAGCAAATTGCATTTATCATGTAGAGCAGGCATGCTCAACCTGCGGCCCTCCAGCTGTTGCAAAACTACAGCTCCCAGCATTCTCGGACAGCCTACAGCTATCAACCTACAGCAGGGCATTGTGGGAGTTGTAGTTTAACAACAGCTGGAGGGCCGCAGGTTGAGCATGCCTGATGTAGAGAAAGTTATTACAAGGCACTTACTAATGTATTGTGATTGTCATATTAACTCCTTTGCTGGCCCGATTCATTTTTCCATCACATTATACTTCTTGTATCCAGGGATTACGGACACTGGTGCAGCGCAGATACGAGTTGGCCAGCATTGAAGCTGGTGCACATGTGTGCCTGTACATGATCCCAGCCACCACACAGGCCGGCACTTTTTCCTATAGTGTGCAAGCATGACCAGCGCTGCTGGATAAGGCTACTTTCACACTTGCGTTCGGAGCGGATCCGTCCGGTGTCTGCACAGAGGGATCCGCTCCTATAATGCAAACGATGGGATCCGTTCAGAACGGATCCGTCTGCATTATCTTTCAGAAAAAATTCTAAGTCTGAAAGTTAGTCAGATGGATCCGTCCAGACTTTGCATTGAAAGTCAATGGGGGACGGATCCGTTTGAAATTGCACCATATTGTTTCAACTTCAAATGGATCCGTCCCCATTGACTTACATTGTAAGTCTGGACGGATCTGTTTGGCTCTGCACGGCCAGGCGGACACCCGATGGACCATGTGATGAGAGCAGTGACGTCACCACAGGTCCTTTTCCTCCTGGACAGCAAAGAAGAAGACAGAAGAGTAGCCGGGCTGCGCGAACAAGTGGATGAGGCGAGTTAAATTTTTTTATTTTTTTTTTTAACCCCTCCAGCCCTAATTTACTTAGCATTCTGTATTAAGAATGCTATTATTTTCCCTTATAACCATGTTATAAGGGAAAATAATAATGATTGGGTCCCCATCTCGATCATCTTCTAGCAACCATGTGTGAAAAATCGCACTGCATCCGCACTTGCTTGCGGATACTTGCGATTTTCACGCAGCCCCATTCACTTCTATGGGGCCTGCGTTGCGTGAAAAACGCACAAAATAGAGCATGCTACGATTTTCACGCAGCGCACAAGTAATGCGTGAAAATCACCTCTCATGTGCACAGCCCCATAGAAATGAATGGGTCCAGATTCAGTGTGGGTGCAATGCATTCACCTCACACATTGCACCCGCACGGAAATCTCACCCGTGTGAAAGAGGCCTAAGGGTTGCATAGCATCATAAATCAATAGAATACTATGCGACCCCGGCAGTGCCGGGAGTTCAGGAATGCCTAGACCCGCCAGAAATGCCCACTTATGGGTGGGGTTTGTGTTAATCCCACCCATTTGTGGCCTGGGACACAGTAAATTGCCAGGACTGTCTCTGAAAATCAGGGACAGTTGGCAACTATGCAGGTCATCAGTTAAAAAGTCTTGGAAAAACCCTTTAAACCAATAGTTGGACCTTAACACGTGGGAGTAAGGCCTCATGCACACGGCTGTTTGGGTCCACATCCAAGCCAACATTTTGGCGGCTGACCCATTCCCTTCAATGGGGCCACAAAAGATGCAGACAGCACTCCGTGTGCTGTCCGCATCTGTTGCTCCGTTCCATTGCCCCGCTAAAAAAATATATAGAACATGTCCTATTCTTGTCCACGCTTTGCGGACAAGAATAGGCATTTATATTAAAGACTGTCCGTGCCGTTCTGCAAATTGCGGACCGCGCAAGGACGCCATCCGTGTTTTGCGGATCTGCGATTTGCGGACCGCAAAACGCACCGTGGTCGTGTGCGCGAGGCCTAATATGGATGAAAAATACACCTGTATTCTGCTTGTGTGAATCTGGTCTAACACGGGCAGGCTGGATCTACCAGAGCATTCCTTCCTTTTTTTAGGTCTGGGTTATAGATAGAGGTCCAGATAGTGGATGCAAATGTAGGAAAAGTAATTACTGGCTGAGTGAAAAGCAATAGGCTGGTAGATGGATCTGAAAACTACCCCACCAGACTGCCCCATCCGTGAAGATGTGACACCAGGCCCATGAGGGCCAGATGCAAATTGACCTAACAAGATGGACTTCATGGAAGCCATTTAATAATGCTCATCTAGTGTAAAAATAGTCGCAAAGGGCAGCCATTTATGCAACTACTTTACCTCCCGAGGAACAATATTTTGTTGCATGGGCATTTTTACGCCAATGTACAACAGATGGGCTGGACAGTGAGGTGTCGGGGGGTTGGTTCCCGGCTGGGTCCGGAACGCCATCAGACTCAAACGTAGATGAAAAACTGTCAATCAGGGCTGGCGTCGTTTTTCAGAAAGGCACACGGACTGCCATATATGCACCTAATTTATTATAAGGAGCATACAGGGGAGACGACTAAGACCGGCATAAAAAAAAACCATCTTAGTAAATGTCCCCCCATGTTTTTAGATTAAAGGGAATGTCCGAGTTACATTCTCTAATTTGAGGTCAAATAACCATAGGAGACAATGAAAGATGTATACCTGATCCAGGCCATTTTCATACACAGGAATCCTCGGCTCTCTGAATTACATACTGTAGATGACTACGAGGCATCATTATCTGAGTCACATAGAAGACGCGTTCCGTTATCTAACACCACCTGCTGCATGCGGTGAGTAGTCATACGATGTATGTAGTCCACTAAGAGCCCTCAATTATATACCTGTCAGTAAAACACGTTGCGTAATGAGTTATCTGAGGAAAAAAAAGCCTAGAGGCAGCAATTCAGTAGTGATAGGTCTTGTGGAGAGGCAGGGTGTAACAGGTACACTTCCTACATACCTGCCCTGAAGCAGGCACTACACCTGTCATGCATCGGAGAGTGTGAAACGCCCGTTTACTATGAGATATTCGCGCTTTGCAGGAATTAGTCTTCATTGTGAACTGGAATCTCTACCCTTTCTTTACTGAGGTATTCACAACAAGTTACAAAGGGAAGAATTGGCAGTAGTGTTAACCCCTTAAGGATGCAGTAAATGACCGCCATCCTTTGTAAATGACGCCCATTCTTCCCTTTGTAGTCTTTTAATTTTCAGTTAATGTAGTGTAAGGGGTTACACTCTCAGGTAGGGCGGCGATGACAGATTCTCTTGCAGACCACAGGGTTAAAGTCCAAATGTTGCTTTATTTATCACACCCCGGCAATACAGGCACCCCAGTTATAATTCACTGAATAAGGTGAAGGTCCAGCACCACAAAACGTAAACCAAAATAAACACCTGCCCGTCCGGGCTCTGGCTAATACAGTGAAGTTCCTAACTCACCTATTGAACACAGTTCACACAGAGCACTCGGCTTCTCTATAGCCAGCAGGGCAGCCAGCTCCCCAGACTTTCTCCAGGCCTCACAGCCTGGACTATGCTTTATTTCCCCTTGATGATCCCAGCTGGCTTCAGCTGGGATCCCTCAGGCTAGGGGAAAACCTGTCCTGGAATGGGGTGGACTGGGGAGGTCCCTCTACAAATCCTACCTTCTCCCAGTCCAATAAAATCCAGCCCATAAACTTTACAAAATTGTCCCAGCAACCTACACATTGCTGAGACCATTTTAACCTTCTGGATTTTATTTACCTCACCCAGTTGAGGAAGCTGGGTGGGATATACACCCCTTCCAGGACTTTACCATACACTTTTCTGTTCACCTTACCACAGTAGCTATATCAAGGCGCTTTTTTTTTTTTGCAGGACGAATTGTATTTCTAAGGACTCATGCCCACGACCCTAAAGGGCTCCGTGTCTGCATTGCGGGCCACAAACGGCAGGTCAACAATATACGGGCACTGGGCGTGTGCACGCCATGTTGCGGATGTGGACAAATTGACTTGAATGGGTCCGCCATGTGCAAAATACAGCCAAAGATAGGCCATGTCCTTTCTTTTACAGAGCAAAGGCGCGGATCGGAAGCCCCTGGGCTTTTGGGTCCGTGCCTCCACACCACAAAAGATAGGACATGTACCCTTATGTTCGTGGGCATTAGCCCTAAGGTGCATATGCAGCTGGGGTGCCCAAACAACCCAGGGTCATTTACAAAGACCAGCTTTTATGTCAATTGACCGAGGCCAATGTCCCGACCCCGACGCAGCCCCTGCCACTCCCAAGTGGCGAAGATGGCATAAAAATGCCATATATTGTTGCACAGGCGTTTAAAAAGTCACCAAAAGGGGTCTTGAAACTTTTTTTATGCCAAAAACTGATATAACATTTTTCATAAATGGCCCCCATTGTTCTGAGCAGCAGATCACTGTACACACTGCATGATCTGCTTCCCAGAAACGATGACTGAGGTGTCCGCACCATCGGGTGATCTGCAGCCCCTATGCACGGGCGTTCATATGAATGTTTGTTCCTGATAATCGGCCCAAGTGTCGGGCCATGTAAACCTGCCTTTACAATCACTTAGGAAGGGCGTCAAAGGGGAAACAAAGAGAAACACAATCACTATTGAAAGTGGCATCTACAGGGATCAATGGAAGGGGTAACAAAGGGAGACCCCTCCCTTTGTTCACACTCCTAAACGACATGGTCCCTATTGTCTACAGCATATTAACAGGTTAAATATCTGGGATCCATGTTATTTCTGATCCTCTCCATGACCACAGGACGCAGGATGTCACCTGTAATGCTGGTCATACACATTAGATAAATGTTGGACAGCCCCAAACATTTCAGTGGGACTGGACAACCATCTAATGCATGGATGTCAAACTCATGGCCCTCCAGATGTTGCAAAACTACAACTCCCATCATTCCCTGATAGCTGTAGTATGCCCAGGCATGATGGGAGTTGTAGTTTTGCAACAGCTGGAGGGCCACGAGTTTGACATCCCTGATCTAATGTGTATGGAGGCCTCCTTCCCCTAATAGCAGATGTCTGGGGAATAAGAATTGGGTGGTCGGGATTCAGCATGCCAAATTCTTTTGTTCTTGAGGAGATAAACAGGCATCCTCAAACTGCGGCCCTCCAGCTGTTGCAAAACTACAACTCCCAGCATGCCCGAACAGCCTACAGCAGGGCATTGTGGGAGTTGTAGTTTTACAACAGCTGGAGGGCGCAGTTTGAGGATGCCTGAGATAAGGCGTCATCAGAGTTGCTTGTGTGGAGGGGTTGAGAGAGACGTTCACTCATTGCAATTGTGTATATAACTATATGTGGTTATTTTGTAACTCCTTGCATTTGGTAAAGTAGATTTTTTTTTTTTTTTTTTTGGTTGGTTGTTTTTTTAGGGAGGACCCAATGCCAATGCATGATGTTCTGTCTTGTCTCTTGTAACATAGTAACATAGTACATAAGGCCGAAAAAAGACATTTGTCCATCTAGTTCGGCCTGTCATCCTGCAAGTTGATTCAGAGGAAGGCAAAAAAAACCTGTGAGGTAGAAGCCAATTTTCCTCACTTTAGGGGAATAAAAATTATTTCCCGACTCCAATCAGGCAATCAGAATAACTCCCTGGATCAACGACCCCTCTCTAGTAGCTATAGCCTGTAATATTATTACACTCCAGAAATACATCCAGGCCCCTCTTGAATTCCTTTATTGTACTCACCATCACCACCTCCTCAGGCAGAGAGCTCCATAGTCTCATTGCTCTTACCGTAAAGAATCCTCTTCTATGTTTGTGTACAAACCTTCTTCCCTCCAGACGCAGAGGATGTCCCCTCGTCACAGTCACAGTCCTGGGAATGAATAAATGATGGGATAGAGCTCTGTACTGACCCCTAATATATATATACAAATTATTTAGATCTCCTCTCAGTCGTCTTTTTTCTAAAGTGAATAACCCTAATTTTGATAATCTTTCAGGGTACTGTAGTTGCCCCATTCCAGTTATTACTTTAGTTGCCCTCCTCTGGACCCTCTCCAGCTCTGCTATGTCTGCCTTGTTCACAGGAGCCCAGAACTGTGGTTCTCCATGTGTGGTCTGACTAGCGATTTGTAAAGTGGTAGGACTATGTTCTCATCACGGGCATCTATGCCCCTTTTGATGCAACCCATTATCTTATTGGCCTTGGCAGCAGCTGCCTGACACTAGTTTCTACAGTTAAGTTTGCTGTTTATTAAAATTCCTAGATCCTTTTCCATGTCAGTGTTACCGAGTGTTTTACCATTTAATAAGTACTGTGACTTGCATTATTCCTTCTCATGTGCATAACCTTACATTTGTCAGTGTTAAACCCCATCTGCCACTTATCTGCCCAAGCCTCCAGTCTATCCAGATCGCCCCTTAATTCCACTGAGTGGTAGGGGTCCCTTGCCAATCACACATTGATGGCCTATTATAATGATAGATCATCAGTGTATATTCCTGCAGCCCCCGCATGTACTACAACCTGACGATATGGCCCCTCAAGACCACTGAAGATTGTTTACCCCCCCCCCAAGTTCTCAGTGGGGGAGGCCACCTTTCCAGTGTAACAAAGTTGCAAACAAAGGGATTGTGTCTCTTTAATTGTCATTGCCCCTAAATGTTCTAGCGTAAATGATGACTGATTTCAATGTAGACGCTAATGTCTGTAAAGCTAATGTCTGTAAAGAATATAGCGGTGCTTAAAGGGTTTCTACCACTTCGTTGCACATATTTAGCTGTCAGACACTAGCGATCCGCTAGTGTCTGCTCTGCCCAACCATCCTAATATAATTGCTTTTGGGGCAGCCGTTTTGCTAAAAAAAGAACTTTTATTAATATGCTAATGAGCCTCTAGGTGCTATGGGGGCGTCATTAGCACCTAGAGGCTCCGTCTACCTTCAGAAACTGCCGCCGCCGAGCGCGTCCCTCCAGCCCGCCCATCTCCTCCTGAATGCGATCCTCCTTGTGAGCGCCTGTATTCGGCGCATGCGCAGTGAATGTCTGACCGCCTCCTTGCTCAGACATCTCCACTGCGCCTGTTCCTCGGAGCACTATGGCGTCATCGCGTAGGCGCAGTGGAGATGTCTGAGCAAGGAGGCGGTCAGACATTCACTGCGCATGCGCCGAATACAGGCGCTCACAAGGAGGATCGCATTCAGGAGGAGATGGGCGGGCTGGAGGGACGCGCTGGGCGGCGGCAGTTTCTGAAGGTAGACGGAGCCTCTAGGTGCTAATGACGCCCCCATAGCACCTAGAGGCTCATTAGCATATTAATAAAAGTTCTTTTTTTAGCAAAACGGCTGCCCCAAAAGCAATTATATTAGGATGGTTGGGCAGAGCAGACACTAGCGGATCGCTAGTGTCTGACAGCTAAATATGTGCAGCGAAGTGGTAGAAACCCTTTAATAAGGGCATTAAAAAATAAATAAATGTAGGCAACCAGGAGGATGTACTTAATTTATGATAATAAATAACTACAAATGAAGTGCCTCCTCCGGCAGCGCAGGATGATATTATGACCAGCATACAAATGCTGGTCTTGATTAATGACCCCCAATGTGCTTTATGGCATTCTATAATCAGGGCAACCTACCCACACTGTGCTGTTTTGCCAAAGGCCTGATACCAGCTCAGGTAATTGCCTCATTTGGGATATCTTAAACTCACTGGGGGTCATTTATCAAAGACCATTACACCATTTATCAAACTGCTGTAAAGTACAACTGGCTAAGGCTACTTTCACACTAGTGTTTTAGTTTTCCGGTATTGATATCCCTCATAGGGGTTCAATACCGGGAAAAAACGCTTCAGTTTTGTCTCCATTCATTGTCAATGGGGACAAAACTGAACAGAACGGACTGCTCCAAAATGCATTCTGTTCCGTTTAGTTGCATTCCCATACTGGAGAGCAAACCGCAACATGTTGTAGTTTGCTTTCCGTCCTGGGATGAGGGGCAAGACGGATCCGGCATGACCTCCAATGCAAGTCAATGGTGACGGATCAGTTTTCTCTGCCATAATCTGCCACAATAGAAAACGGATCCGTCCCCCTTGGACTTTCAATGGAGTTTATAACGGATCAGTCTTGGCAATGTTAAAGATTATGCAACCAGATCCATTCATAACGGATGCAGATGGTTGTATTATCAGTAACGGAAGCGTTTTTGCTGAACCCTGTCGGATCCAATAAAAACGCTAGTGTGAAAGTAGCCTTAGTTGCCCATAGCAACCAATCAGATTCTACCTTTCATTTTTCATAGCTCCTTTGGAAGGTGGAATCTGATTGGTTGCTATGGGCAACTAAGCCAGTTCTACTTTACACCAGTTTGATAAATGACCCCACAGCTTTTTACAGCGGTCTTTTATAACCCCTGTGCTGCTGGAGGATGCGTCTAATGGTGCACGTCCTCCAGCAGTCCGTGGGCCTAGACTGAAATCTAATTCAGTCCCTGACTGGAGAAGATTACAAACCTCATTTATGCTGTGAAACAGGCGTATATGTTAGTGAATCTGCCCCCTTCCCAGTGGCGAGGAAGGTTTTTGTTCGGCTTTTTTATGTCTAAAACTGGCCATGATAAGTGACCCCCATTGCCTTCACTGTTAGCAGCAGAGTCCTCTCAAGTGCCATGACATTTGTGATGTAAGGCCACTTATCCCAACCTGCTCGAGCTTAGTACATTGCATTCATCTTCCTTGTGCTTCTACACTGGGGATAACAACATAATTGTTCTTGATGAATTAAAACTAGATACATCTTAGTCTGAAAAACTGATGTCACACATAACTTCTCTCTGCTTGAAGAGTTTTGCTCCTGAAGTGCTCAGGCGGGTGGAACAGGAGGGGGGTCAGGACACAGTAAGCCCTCAGTGCTATTACAAGAAGAAGTCCCCTAATTAACTTGCCTTGTTTTGCAATAAGCAGTGGCCCGCTGGGATCTGGCATGGGACCTATTTCTTTGGCCATAACTGGAAACATTCCCAGCGAGGGATTTTAGCAGATGTAACTAATTCCCCTGAGAAACTCCAAAAATGTATCATTTTATTAGTCTGTTGTTACTAGCTATTTTTAAATGACATATTGTCCTGGGTAAGGCCTTGTGCAAACCACCAAATTAGTTTTGCGGTCTGCAAATTGCGGATCTGCAATATAAATGCAGTCTGTGTGCCATCTGCATTTTTTGGAGGACCCGTTGACTTCAATCCAAATTTTGTGGAAATATTTTATCTTTTTGCAAATGAACATACACATATGGATGACTAAGTGTCCTTTCTGAAAATAAATAGAACATGACCTATACTTGGCTGCAAAATGTGGACCACGGACCCATTGAAGTCAACTGGTCTGCAAAAAAATACAGATGCAAACTACATGCAGTCATGCACGTGAGGTCTAAGGGTTTGCAATGCTTTCACTTTTTCAGGACTATTCCACTGTCACCAGGGTCGTAGCTATAGGGGTTTTAAGAAGGTACCTGGAATCATTGTGGATGGAAGGTATGTGTCTCCGAGGTTCCTGGCCTCAGTGAAGTAAGGCCTCTTTCACACTTGCGTTGTCCGGATCCGTCGTGTACTCCACTTGCCGGAATTACACGCCGGATCCGGAAAAACGCAAGTGTACTGAAAGTATTTGAAGACGGATCCATCTTCAAAATGCTTTCAGTGTAACTATGGCACCCAGGACGCTATTAAAGTCCTGGTTGCCATAGTAGGAGCGGGGAGCAGCATACTTACAGTCCGCACGGCTCCCAGGGCGTTCCAGAATGACGTCAGAGCGCCCCATGCGCATGGATGAAGTGCCATGCGATCACGTCATCCATGCGCGTGGGGCGCCCTGACGTCACTCTGGAGCACCCCGGGAGCCGCACGGACGGTGAGTATGCTGCTCCCCCACTCCCCGCTACACTTTACCATGGCTGCCAGGACTTTAGCGTCCCGGCAGCCATGGTAACCACTCTAAAAAAGCTAAACGTTGTATCCGGCAATGCGCCGAAACGACGTTTAGCTTAAGGCCGGATCCGGATCAATGCCTTTCAATGGGCATTAATTCCGGATCAGGCCTTGCGGCAAGTCTTCAGGATTTTTGGCCGGAGCAAAAAGCGCAGCATGCTGCAGTATTTTCTCCGGCCAAAAAACGTTCCGTTCCGGAACTGAAGACATCCTGATGCATCCTGAACGGATTTCACTCCATTCAGAATGCATTAGGATAAAACTGATCAGGATTCTTCTGGCATAGAGCCCCGACGACGGAACTCTATGCCGGAAGACAATAACGCAGGTGTGAAAGAGCCCTTAGAGCCGGTATTTTATGTGTCAGCAGCAGCTATTGCTACATGACACCTTGAGATTTAGCATGGCTGTTTTAGCTGATCCGGGATGGCTCTTACTGAGAGTAGTCAAAGTGCTGGGTGGGTGACTACTCCCCATTTTCCAGGACGGGTTTTGCCAGGCAAAAAAAAAACAGCCAGCACTGCCAGGTGTGTGGATTTACCCCCTCTGACAGTGGAGCTCAGGAGTCTGTGTGCTGTGGACTGCCGAGAATTATAACACTTTACCCCACCTTTAAATGCTTGCAGCTAATTGAATAAAAACCAAGACACCTTCTTTGTTGGGTGAGAGTCGGTCACAGCTTTATTAATGATTTACTCAAACCACCAACTTTGTAATATCAAATATTATGGAACAAACTCGAAGTATCAAGAAGCAGTATACCCCACGGAATCCCCCCATGGGCAAGTCCACCTTTTTCTTCATCTTGATTTAACTCACTGACCTCTGCTGTGACTTATTGAATAAAGATTTATCTAAAATAACACCATCAGAGAAAATAAACTGAAACACTGGTCAAACCAAGGGCGGGTGGGTGGTAACTGCATGACGTGCCGGACACAAAAGAGGCCGTGCACATGCCTCCTGCGTACTTTTAATGCCACAGCCCTAACCACTACCCCTTGGCCAATCAGACGCGAGGGGGGGGGGGCACAATGATAGCCGGTTGCAGCCCTATAACCATGAAGCTAGATAAAACACCCTCGTGGGCTGAACCATTAACATCTAGCTGCCAGCCCAGTTTTATTAACCCTTCTCCTGCCCTGACCCTCTCTGCAGTCAAGGAAGCCTTCATTTATTCCTCGGCGTCCACTAGACTGCCGAGAATTATAACACTTTACCCCACCGTTAAACGCTTGCAGCTAATTGAATAAAATACAAGACACCTTCTTTGTTGAGTCGGTCACAGCTTTATTAATGATTTACTCCAACCACCAACTTTGCAATATCATAAATTATGGAACAAACTCGGAGTATCAAGAAGCAGTATGCCCCACGGAATTCCCTCTTAGGCAAATCCGCCTTCTTCACCATCTTGATTTAACTCACCGACCTCCACTGAGGAGGCCGTGTACCCCTACACGGCGCTCCGACCCCCACCCAACGAAAACAAAGCCTGCTCCACACTATCCTGCAATCCTGAAAAGAAGATGTCCAACCCAATGTCGTTAAGGTGAACCCCATCAGCATAAGCCGCATGTTATCGCCTTCCAGTTGGCGGTGATGCACTACCACCCCTGCCCGTGAACGGACAAATCGGGCAATCCAGGCATTGACCGTTCTCCTGGCCCTCTCTATTGCCTGAGTATCCCTAGCACCTTACCACATGACCCTGGGAATGATCTCTGACCAGACTATCACAGCCTCATGAGAGAAGGAAGGAAGCTATTCCAAGTCTGCCCTAATCAGGGTATTCAGCTCTGCGATTTTTAACAGGCAGAGGTCATTACCCCCTGCATAAATGACTAAAATCACGAGCGAACTGATCTGCTGAGGTCAACGGCTTCTGGAAGGACCTGGGATCAGCGCAGGCCCTGGACGCTTCGCCACATAACCTGAATATTCCGAAAGCCGAGTTTGTGGCCACCCGGATGGTATTCTGCTCGCTGGCCGGCCCAGAAAATGTAGGAATGTCCGATGAAGCAGATGGTGGGCTGCATCGCATCTGGAAATAGAAATGTAATCAATAAGTGGGGACGGACATAGGAAGCAAAACATGCAGACCTCCATCTGCCAATCCGTTGCACATCTGACTCCGGCAAGCCCGCCCTAGCCGCCTCTGTAGCAGCGCCAATGTGGAAAGAGTGGGTATCAAAATCCGCAGCTGGGAGGTCTAATGCAAACGGCGAAAAATTTATTTAAACTGAAAACGCCTGAGAGGGCTACCGTCAGCATGTAGGAGAAGAGGAGAGCCCTGAGAGAGTGTACCCAAGCAGAGCCATCTACCTTATGTAAGGGAAGCCGCATGCAAAGACATCTGTTTTGGAGCTGCGAATGAAAACCCGGAGGGAGGAGTCACTGAGGAGAACGTCACCAACACATAAACCGCCCAACCGAGAACGAGATTGGGACACCATAAAAAAATGCCAAACAAAAGGCTGCCTTAAACAGCGTGACTTCGTAGGGTGAGGAGCAAACAACAGGCAGGACATTGCATAGGCACATTAATAGAGAATATGATACAGGCGTCTGCGCTCGCAGTGGACGTATTCTTTACGCCAGCCCTTAATGGCTTGGCGAATTAAGAAATGTTTGGTAACATCTGGCCAACCGCGCAACTTAAAGTAAAAACCAACTCCGGACAGGAGTTCAGCCAATGCCTTACCATGTCACCGACGTCCTCACCAGAGACATCATGCGTTGGTCGGCAAATCCCATAGCAGCTGCGGGCAGGGTAGGCCTTCCTTGGTAGCCCCCTGGTAAGCTGTTCCAGAATTCCTGCCAATGAAAACGGGAAAAAGCATCAGAACCAAATTATATCTTCCGTCGATATTTGCGGGCCCTGGTAACAAGTGTGGTTGTTTAGTCAAACGGATGTGATATTCCGGTTTTGAAATGCCACAGTTTGACAAAGACATGCGACAAGAAAAAAACGCGTCCCATGGGCATGATTCTGCAAGAAAATACCAGGAGGCCAAGTAGGGCCTGCATTTGCCATAATGTGACCGATTTGACGGAACGGAAACCGTCAATCAAACCTAACAATTTTTCTAACTTAGTCTGGGAAGACGGAAAACCATCAGGACAGTATCAATTTCGATACCTAAAAATTTGATAGTTGTCGAGGGGCCCAAAGTTTTGTCTTCAGACAGGGGAACACCGAAACGGAACATGAAAAAATGGAAAGTATTGAGGAGGAATTGACATTGATGAGAATCACCCGGGGACACGAAGAGGAAATCCTCCAGATAATGGATGATGGAATGGGTACCTAAAAAGTGCTAAAAAGTTCGAAAAAATTGCAGGAGATGGAACAGCCCATCGGCAGGCACGTTATAATACAAGTCGTCCACCATACAACCCAGTAGGTGGTAACAATCTGGGTGCACCGGAAGCAAGCGAAAAGCCGCTTCGATGTCCGACTTAGCTAACAAAGCACATGGGCCTGCTGTCCTGACCAGAACCCCTGCCCTATCGAAAGGCACATAGGACACAGAGGCGTCTTCCTTGGAAATAAGAGCATTAACAGATGTGCCTTTGGGAAAGGACAAGTGGTGGATCAGACGATACTTGCCTGGTTCACTTTTGGGAACGAGGCCTAACGGGAAATACGAATGTTATAAAAAAAGGGGGGGGGGGAATAGTCCCACTATCCTGCCTAATGCAACCTCTTTTGAAAATTTTCCCCGCAACAGGCTCGGATTGTCCTTAGCAGACTTCAAATTGCTGGAAAATGTAGGTGAAGAAGAAAAATAGAAGGGGATAAAAAAAAAAAGAAGAAAACCCAAAACGAATTTGGGCAGCAGCTTCTTTATTGGGGTACAGGTCTAGCCACTGGGACATCGCGGACATGTTCACTGGGGTCTTTCTCAGCAGAGGAGTTTGGATATTTTTGCAAGAGGGGGGTACGTGGGCAACGGGCACCAGCATGAGATCCTCCGCAAAAGGAACACACAAACACCAAGCCACTTGCCTTTTGTGATGCACCAATGTGTGAATAAACACCACTGTTTGAATAAAGAACTGTGTACTTTGCCTCTATACTGCATCCGCTAGTCCTAACTACCAGAGCGAATCTCCACAGGGTGCAGAGGTATGCCGCATAGGAAGACACACAAAGCACCGAGGAAAAGGGGGCCCAAGATAAACTTTTGCACCAGGGCCCATGAGCTGTTAGCTACACCCCTGTCACCATGCTTGCAGTATTTGTACTGCACTACTACTACTTATGTACAGAACTTTACAGATAGCCTCCATTTTGGAGCTACTGGCCATTCAGGGACTCAGGACAATCAAGAGGGTGTAATGTTGCTGATCTGGGGCTCACCAGAACCCAACTACAGCCTCAGTTCTTGGATGAGACTAATTCATGCTGACCCCCTCCCCCCTGTACATTGACTTGGTTCCTGGAGGCAGAATTTAAGCCACTAGTTGCCAATTGGCAATTATGGGTGCACATGGGATTATTGGGACTCCTCTTCTGCATTCCTCTCTGTCCTTCTGGCCATTATTTTTTTTAGCTTAGTATTAATTGTCTATTAAGAACAATTACCTTACATCTATGGTCCTGAATGGGCTAACTTTTCAATGTAGCATATAATTCCACAACATATATATCGCTGATAACTGATCAATAATAATAATGATAGAGGAATTATGTATTCTTGATGGGATTATACACAAGACGAACATCTGTCCAGACTTTTCACCCATGTGCTGATGTCCCAGACACAGCGCACACAATACAGCAATGCTGCAAACATTGTGAAACGTGTCTGAGAATATCTGTGTATATGTCAGAGGTCTTCTTATGGTGATGCCTTATTAACCACTTCCCTCTCACTGTTTTAGGCTTAGAAAATAATCTAAATCTACTCCAACAAGGGAGCTGGTGTAGATTTAGTTTGGCGGTGGATGCGCCCAAGTTATGTAGAGGCTGGCGCCTCTACATAACATAAGTGCATGAAGACCAACACAGGGTTATTAAGATCGTCTAAAATGCTGGTCTTAATATATGCTAGTGTTGAGCGAGCACCAACGTTGACAATTCTATTGACAATGGAAGTCAATAGGAGAACCCCAGGCACCCCTGCTCTGAAGGGGGGAGGGTGTCGGGACTCTAGTTCGGCTTAGGAGTCCTTGCTCTGACTCCATATATAGCTATGTCCATATATGCAGACGTGCTTGGGGACACCCCAGTGTATTTAAATCTAATTTAGCCTGTATTTCAGAAAAGTTTCTTCTGGGATTCAAAATCACGACCTTCTGTATTAGCTATAATAGCTGCATAGCCAGTTACTTAAAAAAACATATATGAGACTTCTACTGTACTGTACTTCTACTGAGACCTATACAGTAGAAGTCTCTTATTTTTTTTAAGTGATTGGCTATGGAGCTATATAGTGTAGTGGTTAAAGTTCTGGGCTGTGATGCAGAAGCTGTGAGTTCAAATACTATCACAAACTTTTTCAGAAATAGAGGCTAAACTTAATTCAAATATATATATACTGTATATATACACTCACCTAAAGAATTATTAGGAACACCATAATAATACGGTGTTGGACCCCCTTTTGCCTTCAGAACTGCCTTAATTCTACGTGGCATTGATTCAACAAGGTGCTGATAGCATTCTTTAGAAATGTTGGCCCATATTGCAGTTGATGGAGATTTGAGGGATGCACATCCAGGGCACGAAGCTCCCGTTCCACCACATCCCAAAGATGATCTATTAGGTTGAGATCTGGTGACTGTGGGGGCCATTTTAGTACAGTGAACTCATTGTCATGTTCAAGAAACCAATTTGAAATGATTCGAGCTTTGTGACATGGTGCATTATCCTGCTGGAAGTAGCCATCAGAGGATGGGTACATGGTGGTCATGAAGGGATGGACATGGTCACACACAATGCTCAGGTAGCCCGTGGCATTTAAACGATGGCCAATTGGCACTAAGGGGCCTAAAGTGAGCCCAGAAAACATCCCCCACACCATTACACCACCACCAGCCTGCACAGTGGTAACAAGGCATGATGGATACATGTTCTCATTCTGTTTACGCCAAATTCAGACTCTACCATTTGAATGGCTCAACAGAAATCGAGACTCATCAGACCAGGCAACATTTTTCCAGTCTTCAACAGTCCAATTTTGGTGAGCTTGTGCAAATTGTAGCCTCTTTTTCCTATTTGTAGTGGAGATGAGTGGCGCCAACTGCCACGTTCTCTCCTCCTATTCCAGGCACCTCAGGATGTCAATACAGTTTATTTAGGAATCAGGAGGGCACCTGTGGTCCCCAGCCAGGTATATAACTACTTGACATTCCCAGCGTTAACTAACTCTTGGAGCAACAGATCATTATTTTTCAGGCCGGTGGCCGTGAGGAGGCCTCAGGCGGCCCCTGGGTATTGCCTCCTCCCACCCTCCCCATTATATTTCCCTGTAGAGTCTATGACCAATCCGCCCTTGAGTGAGGGTCCGGATGTTGGGAGCCCCACCAATTATTGGAATAAAGGGGCAGAAGCACACAGGTGGGGGCATAACTCTTTCGCTCTCCTGAAAGAGGCAGGGTTAGCGGAGCGGCTACATGTATAATAATTATTACACATAGATGAATACATCAATTGTTCATGTAATGCAAATGTAGCATGTCAATTCAGCTTTACTTATTTGTGATGCTCCTGCAGGGTGGTGGTGAAATATTACTGGCAATCCTCAAGGAATGCACACACATAATTAACGCAATGCAGAAACAATGCTGACTCTTACCAAACGGAGCTGAAGTGGAGTCATACACTTATATACAATGGCGAGGAATGTCAGGTATGTAGAGAGATGGGATTTGATGGAGGGTGGGTTCTTGGTTGTTTCAGTACACTGTCACTTGTTAACATGTCTCTGAGTTTGACTGTTTGTATTGTAACTTGACTTTCAGGTTTGCTTCCCATTGCCTATCCTTAATTCTTGCTTCTCTTATTTCAAATGATAATAAATTAAAGGGGTTAGAGCTGACACATCATTTAGTCACTTAGTGGATAAGACTAATGGGCATCTGATGGGCACCGACGAGCACGGGCCCCTACTGGTTTCCAGAATAAAGGGACCCCTGGGATTCTTTCAGGTCTGGTCATAGACTTCAATAACAACACTGAGATCAGTGGCACCAACAGAGTGTTACAGCAAGTGACCAGCACCATAACAGCTTGGAGAGACCAAAATCTCAAACCTAATACGATATACATTTTTTCCTGAGACTGGGATATATATCTTTCATAAAATGTTATTATTTTTATGCAGCATCATTTGCACACTATAGACAGAAGTCAAAGGATCTTTGTTGGTGTCTTCTAAAGCTGGTCAGACACACACGGCTGTAGGCCTAAAATTTATCAATAGGTGACCATAAACATGCACATTTAACAAATTCAGACCCGTCTGGTGTCACTTATTCATGGGTAAAACAATACTACTAGACCAATTGTTTAGAAATCAGAAGACTGTCTGTAGGACTGAGACTATAAAGCAGCCCTGGCACATGAACCCCACCAGCCCACATACGATATCGCCCCTATCCCATATCACTGAAAAATAGTGGCATGCAATGCGTGCTGCAGCAAATTTTGCTTAACTTGGTCCCAGTCCTCACCACCTGTTTACATATGTAAATCACATCATCAACACAAGAATGGAAATAAAAGTGGAACATAGAAACCACTAATCACATAGTCAAGGACAAACAATACCTCCCCAATTGAGGGCTCTTTAACACAAGCGTGTCGCTTTCGGGAATCACGCTCCGTGTTCGAGAGGGATCATGCGCTCTGGACTACAGAAGCGCACGGTATTATCTTGATTGATAATGCTGTGTGTCTCTGCCTGACCTTTCGGTAACGGAATCATACTGACATAAAGCTGTCAGTATGATTCCAGTACAGAAAGGTCACACGGAGCGTGATACCCACAAGGAACGCACTTGTGTGAAAGAGCCTGTATTAGACAGGCAGATCAGCAAGCGATTGTCGGGAGGGAAATGTTCCCTATCGGCAATCCCTTGCTAGCTAGGGGAGGAGACCGCTGCTATTACATGCAACAATTTCCTCCGCAGCATGGGGAGGAATGATCGCTATGCCATCACTCATCCCCATACTGTCAAGTGGTTTGCCGGCGGCAGATCGTAATTAGACAGCATGATCTACCTCTGTCAAATTGCCCGATGAACGAGAAGTTGATGATTCATTGGGCAGTTGGCGGCATTATTACCAGTGCAATACAGTCTTAACTCTGGGAGCTACCGGTCATTACTTACCTGGCTGGCGGCTGTGAGGAGGGCTCAGGTGTTCCCTGGGCATCAACCCACCGGGAAATTTCCCTATAGAGTCTTTGGCCAATACGTCCCTGGCTGCAGCTGTTTTATGTCATTCTCTTATTGTTGATGTAAAGTTTTGTAGCTGGCAAAACCACAAGGCCATTAACCATAAACAAGCAATTGTCAATCAATTCTTAGTGTATGATCGAAAATGCTCATGCCCAACATCGTGGCTATATGTCCAACGTCCACTTGCCACTGTCCACCGCCCGCGGTCCTACCCTTATGGAGTATTTGAAAATGGGTTTTATAAACTAGATAACCCCTTGAAAGAAAAATGATAAGAAATGACATAAAGATGATTGGAGAAGGAAGTAGGAACAGATCTTTTATCTCTGCAGATAATCCATAATGATAAAAATATTATTCCTAGAGATGAGCAAATTGCTCAAAATTCGATTTGGGTTAAATTTTGCCAAATCGGATGACCGATTAGATTCTACCAGAATCAAAAGTGTTCCAACTGGCCTGAAAATTAATATATGACACTCCAACGTCTTCTATATTTTTCTCTCTTGTTTCTCATTTTTTTAAATTATTTTCTCTCTCTCTCGGGTTGAATCCAATTAGTAGAATCGATTTGTTCATCTCTATTTCTACTCAGAAGTTCATCATAGAGTGATTTCTTGTGACTTGTCCTCCTGCATATGCTCCCTATTGTCAGAGCTGTGACTGCTGTTCATATAGCGCCACATGTGCCACTTGTAACCGCAGGATCATTGCCAGGCATTTATCGCCATTTGATGTGCCCACCCAGAGCACCAGAGCAGTCAGAATATGCGTTCGTGTGGGGTGCGAACCTGAGTAAATGTAAACAGTATATGGGTCATGAGACATAAAGGTAACTCACGAAACAGTCACCGACAAAAATCCAAGAAGGCCTCATATCACTTTTTATAGAGCGTGGCAATTCAGTGCATAGTATATATTCTGTGTGACAGGTCAGTAGAAACTCAGGGACACACCTTAATTCAGAAGAACATTTTATGATTTCTTTGTTAATGTTATCCCGAAGGGACAAATACACTCATCCTCCACACCGCCCCTTGCTGCATATGCCACTGTAGGGTTATATGTCTGGGAATACTCCCCATGTATACAAATATTGTATGCATTAATGGTTAGGAATAGATTTAGATCTTGAGCCCAAAGTTCTTTCTAATGTTAAAGTTTCCAGTACACATCACATACCATATTAAACTGTGATATGTCACACTCTGCCGACATATCTGTTTGCGACATAGTGATATGTAGCACAGGGCTTAGATCTGTGATGTCATGAGGTGACTTATTATCTGTGAAATGTAACACTGATAATAAGTTGTCCTGGACTTCTGTCACGTCTCAGAGAGAAGATATGGTCATAGAGAAAGGGAAAGGGAGGAAGCCTCATGATAAGGACCCTCTGCTTGATGTTCAAATGGAAGAGGACAGCACTAAGTAAATATTAGATAAGCAGACTCTTAAATAGGGAATACATTTACTAGAATAAGAATTACAGCATATATTATAATAGATCATTTTAAAAACAGTGATAAAGTAAAATAAACGCATGTGCTGGACATACCACACATCTAGACTTGTCTTCGGATGCCGAGACCATCACAGACCTACTGACTGTATAAGCGTGGTAGGTAAGACAACCAATCTCTCCTTCAGTGAAAGTTACTTTGTATCATTGGAGGTATACACATTTTATGAACTAGTTGGCTGATATTGATTATTACACTGGAGCATTGTCCTTTGAACGTAACCAGAATCAATATACATTGGAAACTTGATTTATGATACCTATGGATTTTTTCACAGTGGGAAAGTTTTAATGCTGCAGGTCCCACAGCTATTCGTTTTTGGACTGGACTACACATTCTTTTGTAATTAGTTTTGATGTGGTTTATTTTACTTCATCACTGTCTTTTTTAATTATCAATTATGATATAAGTACCTTATTTTTTGCCCTATAAAACGCACCTGCTCATAAGACACACCTACTTTTTAGAGGAGGAAAATAAGGGGAACATTTTTTTTTCATCAGACCTCAGATCAGAACCCCAATGTTAATCAGACCTCAGATCAGACCCCCAATGTTCATAAGACCCCCAATAAACCCTAAGATCACACCCCCAGTGTTAATAAGACCCCCAATTAGAACTCAGATCAGACCCCCAATCAGACATAAAAAAGGACTAGCGATCTGTTCTGTGACCTGACGTCGGACAGTGTGAGGTCACAGGGTGTCAGATGAAAAACAGGGAGTGTTGAGTACAGAACCCACACAGGAAGCACTTTATTCACCACCCCTGGTCCTACTGTGCTAATGAACACTTTTTTTCCCTTTAAAAAAAAATTTGTTCTGAGGGTACCAGTATTGTAGAAGTGAACTCGGAATATATTATCTATTTTTTGGACTGTGGGAGCCTTCCATTTTGTTTTTCTGTTGTAAAATATTAGTCCATATTTTCCCCACACTAGAGGTGTCACTGACACAAATGGGATCTTGAAAACAAAAATAACAACAATGATTGAGATATCAGAAGTCTGGATTGTTAATCTGATCAGGCGCGTAACTAGAAATAACTGAGTCCTATAACTGGGCCCTTGGACAGGGCCTTCTTCTCCGCAACTCCCCCACGACCCTAGCAGGTAACTGCCACATGTGGCGCAGGATCACCCCATGACCAGACCTGTGGGGATAATCGTATTTAGATAATGCCCGCCGCTGGGTTCCAACTCCACCACCAGCTCTGCAGGACCCAGATCTCCCTGTATCAACATCCATTTTGACTTGGGGGATATGATCACTGCAGCCAATGACTGGCCACAGCAGCGATGGGTCACGTGCCATACGGGTGATTCTAGGATGTTATTATGGAACTACAACCCCCAGCATGTCCAGACTGTTATTATGGAGCATCAGTTGACATTACATTATGTAAGTATAAGGAAAGAACTACAACTCCTAGTATTTGACAATTTATAGAGGAAGAAAAACTACTACCCCCCCCCCCCCCATGCACAGGAACTTTGCTCCATCACATTGTGACATCCCACAGGTCCTTCACCACTTCTCTGCACTGCTGAGCTCTGTTTCCTTCTGCACTGGTCACATGATGATGACATCACTCAGGTCTTTCATAACTACTTTGTACCCCCCCTCCCACGTGTGCAACTCTGGACACAGGATAACGTCTGCCTACTGTCCTGCTGTAGGGATACATGCTGGGCCCTGTGCTGAGACAGGTGGCGGGCCCTGAAAGTAAATAATTTTTCCACCTCCTGGTCCTGCCATCCCTGGCCTAGCAACTTGGGTCCCCTGCTGGTATAGGCCCCATAGGGCTGCTACGGCTGTGGTGATGCCTCTGATCTAAACTGTTCTCCTGCAGAACTGAATTAGCAAATTGAGTATAAATAGTTCCCTTTAGAAGTGTCCTTCAAGAGTCACACCAGTGTCAGAACATTAGGCCATCCAATCCAAGCCTTCACCCCCATCAACCACTCCTGGTTAGGGAATAATGGGTCTTTTGCTTATGTCCTCCATAAAGTCTGTGCAGACGTGTTTATATGTAGAGATGGCCTTGCGGTTCACCCGGCGGTCGTTTCGCAGCGAACTTTGCTCGTTCGCTGTTCGCCAAACGGGCGAACATATGGCGATATTCGCACCCGCCATATTCTTTTTCATTGTGAACAACTTTGACCCATGGCCATGACACATCCATCAGGTGGGACAGGACAGCCAATTGAGACGTTTCAGCACATAGACATACCCCATACCTTATAAATAAACCTGATCTGGCTGCCATTTTACATTTAATCTTTTGCCAGTGTAGGGAGAGGTTGCTGTGTGGAGCAGGGGCAGGCTCTTAGGGACACCAAACGCTAGCTAATAGGGCCACAAAAGTCCTTTTAAGGACTGGTATACGTGTGCTATCGATAGGTGTGACTTACACGATATACTTATAATATACTTTCTAACATAGAAAGTATATTATAGTGCAATTGTATTGTGCAGCAGTTGTGTGCGGTTCTGCTGCAATACTGCAGCTACATAGAGGGACAAACGGTATTAGAACAACTAATTGCAACTGGTGTGATACACCAGTTGCCCCCCCAAAAAAACTGATTGAGGCGCTATATACCTATAATATACTTTCTATATAGTGCATTTAGGTAGTGCAGCATTTGTCTGTGGTTTTGCTGCGTTACCGCATCTGCACAGAGTGAAACAAACACAAAATGGCAGAAATGTTACCACCATCGCAGAGGGCTGTCAGAATGCAGCACTTCCAGGCCTTGTTTCAAGAAATGCTGCTTTCTGCTTTTGCGGGCGCTGACAGAGGAATTTCCTCTCACAGAGAAACAGCTGTGGGTACCAATCCAACAGCGCATAGAAGAAGAGGGCGTTTTGAAGATGTGTTGGTCACTTCAGATATGAGATCATTCTTGCAGCCAACCCATGGACAGCTGTCCTCCGGATCCAGCCTCAGGGAACACCTAGACCGACAGGTGTCTGACTTCATCGGGTCAACGGCCGATGTGGGCGCTCTGAGAAGCGATGAACCCCTGGACTACTGAGTGTGCAGGTTTGACCTGTGGCCACAGCTTGCACAATTTGCCCTGGAACTGTTGCCTTGCCCCTCGTCCAGTGTCCTGTCCGAAAGGACGTTCAGCGCAGCAGGGGGGTTTGTGACCGATAAGTGCACTCGCCTAGCTCACGACAGTGTGGACTACCTCACATTTCTAAAAATGAATAAGGCCTTTTATGTCCGTTGAATGCCTAATTTTTGGGGCCTGTACTGGCCGACAGTTACATATTTATCCTGTGAACGGCTAATGTACCTCCAGCCACAGAATCCAAAGTTCTTTGCTGTCAGGTGAATGCCAATTGTCTAAATTTTTGGGCCTGTACTGGCCGACAGTTACATTTTTTATCTCTAGCCACATAATCACACCCCTGTCTCATTCCTTTGCCTCTCATTATGGTGGCGTATGAACCGCATTCACCATAAGGACCTTCCAATGTGCCCTTTTATACCCTTTTATCTGGTCACGGTATTGGAGTGTTATCCGGTCACTGTGCAGAGGTGTTATCCTGTCAATGTATGGCGGTGGTGTCCAATAACTGGATGGCCATAACTGTATCCCTTTCCTTGCCCACGCCATTCGTTTTTAGACCTGGCATGAGCGGGAAAAATATGCAGATTGCGGTGCTAAGGACCTTTGCGCCACAATCTGTGTCAGAAATACGCCTAACATAGACGTATTTCTATATAATAAATGACCACCTAATTGTATTATTATTCGGGGGTAGGGCTAATATCTTTATATTATATAGATTCAAGTGTATTATACTGTGCCCTGTATTTCCCAGTAGAAAATTATCCTTGGGAAACATAGTCCTCATCCCTGACCACCAGGACCAGGTAGCGCTCTGTCAGTACATGGCGGCCTCCCCTCTCCACCACGCTGCTCTGCTGTGTACTGGGGCTTATTCTGACACTAGTGCTGGGTTCACATCCTATTGGTGCCATCCATTTAATGCATACCAAAAATGTATGCGTTAACAGATGCCTCAGACTGATGCCGTACAGTGGCGTCCGTTCACCATACAGTTCCATGGCAGAAAAATAATTTATGTTAACGTATGCATTTTTTTAAATAGATTCTGCAGGATACAAAAACATGGAGTGCTGCACATTTGTATACATCAAAACGATAGGAAATAACATTTTTCTAGGCTCCAGCAGGGCACCTATATGGTCCCTGATTAAAATACATATTTTTTGTGTGAATTTTTGCCAATGATCCCCCCCATGGTATGTCACTGTCCATGTTGTGGGACTATTTGTGTAGTTCTAGCAAGTGTTTGCTGGCTGCAAATATGACCTGAAGGTTTTTCAGATTCGCCTGCCATTAAAGTGAATAGGGCCCGCCACGAACTTGCCGTTCAAGAACATATGATTGCGTTCACGAACTGTCCCGGGCGATGTTCATCCATCACTATTTATATGTCAGTACACACAATTTCATTATCAAGATTTTGACCAGAAGCTGGGGGTCCCTGTTTGGTGTTGCCCTTTATGACATAGAACCTATTAATGGAGGAGTGCAGGCATCCACAGAAATCAATTCACATCCTCCTAAACAGGTCCAACAGGCAGAACTGGCATTTACAATACAGCTCCTCCTGTTATACCAGCTTGTCTAGAAGTCCCAGCGGTGGGACCAAATTGGACTGGAAGGTCAAACTGGACAGGACTTGATATACAACATTGCATCCATTAATTTGTTTAGGTGGTTGTTAAAGACAGCCAGTGGCATACATAGAAAATTAAGGGCCCCATAGCAAGGATCAAACCAGGCCCCCCACACAGGACAGACGCGTTTCTGCCTAAACCCCTTTCAATGACTCTTGAGCCCTAGAAGAGAAGATAATCCCAACTAATACTGGGCCCCCTCTTGCCCGGGGCCCCATAGCAGTCACATGGTCTGCCGCTATGGTAGTTACGCCCCTGATGAAAGAATTTGCTATCCTATGAATACTCCCTGACCATGAACACTGTGAAATATACATTTTATGTATCTATTACGGGCAGAGTAGATGGCACAGGAGATGACATGGAATAATTGCACCCCCTATAAAAGTTTACATCCATGTTTGAATAAACAGTACACATATTCTTCCATTTTATCTCTATAAACCATCCTTACGGCCTCTTTCACACGGGCGTTGCGGGAACATGCGCGATTTTTCAGTGCGAGTGCAAAACATTGTAATGCGTTTTGCACGCGTGTGAGAAAAATCGGCATGTTTGGTACCCAAACCCGAACTTTTTCACAGAAGTTCGGGCTTGGGATCGGTGTTCTGTAGATTGTATTATTTTCCCTTATAACATGGTTATAAGGGAAAATAATAGCATTCTGAATACAGAATGCATAGTACAATAGCGCTGGAGGGGTTAAAAAAAGAAAAATAATAATTTAACTCACCTTAATACACTTGATCGCGCAGCCCGGCTTCTCTTCTGTCTTCATCTTTGCTGTGTGCAGGAAAAGGACCTGTGGTGACGTCACGTCAGTCATCACATGGTCCGTCACATGATCTTTTACCATGGTGATAGATCATGTGATTACCGGAGTGACGTCACCACAGGTCCTTTTCCTGCACACAGCAAAGAAGACAAAAGAGAAGCCGGGCTGCGCGATCAAGTGGATTAAGGTGAGTTAAATTTGTTTATTTTTATTTTTTTTACCCCTCCAGCGCTATTGTACTATGCATTCTGTATTAAGAATGCTATTATTTTCCCTTATAATCATGCTATAAGGGAAAATAATAATGATCGGGTCTCCATCCCGATCGTCTCCTAGCAACCGTGCGTGAAAATCACCGCATCCGCACTTGCTTGCGATTTTCACGCAGCCCCATTCACTTCTAAGGGGCCTGCGTTGCGTGGAAAACGCACAATATAGAGCATGCTGCGATTTTCACACAACGCACAAGTGATGCGTGAAAATCACCTCTCGTTTGGAAACAGCCCCATAGAAATGAATAGGTCAGGATTCAGTGTGGGTGCAATGCGTTCACATCACGCATTGCACCCGCGCGGAATACTCGCCCGTGTGAAAGGGGCCTAATACTGTGTAATGAAAGGTTATATCCACCTTTTAATTATTCCACATCACCTAAAATGAAAATCAAAGTAACTTTGCAAATAGTCTTCATTAAACCCTTAGTGACCAGCTTGTTTTTTGCCAAAATTGACCAAGCTTTTTTTTTTTTTTTTTTTTTTTTCATTGCCGACTTCCATTACCTATAATGTTTTATTTTTCTGTCAATGTACCTATAAGAGGGTTTATTTATTGCAGGACAAGTTGTAGTTTTTGGCACCATTTTGGGGTTCACATAACTTACAGCAGTACTGCCATTGAGTTTTTATCTTATAAATTTTAAGTTTTACTACTTTTGCATTATAAAAACCCTTATAGTGGATTATAGTTTTCATCACTATCATTTTGGGGTACATAACACTTTTTGGTTGTTTTTTATTATGTTTTTTTGTGGCAAATGAGCAAAAAACGTCAATTCTGGCATTTTTTTTATTGGGTTCACTGTGCAGGATAAATTGCATGATAACTGTACAGTATAGTGCGGGTCATTATACAGTGATACTAAATATGTGGGTTAAACTGCCTGGATTGGTGCTTCTGCCGATCTGGGCCGATAGAAAAGAAGCCCAGCTGTCATGAGAGAGACTCATGCAGCGCTTAGACCTTGGCCACTATAAAAAGGCAGCAGCCTAGCCTAAGGCCCCTTAGTGACCCCCATAAAAAGGTGTATTTTGGTCACTAAAGGTCCCTTTAGACTGATAGATTCAGTAGACGATTGTCAGGTAGGAAGCGTGTGCTCATCGGTGAAGAAGCCTGCATGATCTCCTCCATGGTATAGGGAGGAGCAATCGCTAATGCCAACTTACAGAATCATTGTTTGCCGGCAGCAACTTTTGTGCTGTCACCAAAATCATTGTTTTCTGATAGCAGATTGTGCCGTCAAACAATGATTCTGTATGGGGATGAGCAATGGCATTAGCGATCACTCCTCCACATACTGTAGAGGAGATCTTGCAGTGGTCTCCTTCACTGATGAGCACACGCTTCCTTCCTGACAATCGTCTGCTGAATCTATCAGTCTGTTTCAAAAAAATAAAAATTCTTGCAGCGTCCACGAAGGGTACTCTCTATTTAAAGGTCCTCTTTAATTAAAGGGTTAAAACTGTGTGTGTACAACTCTTTTCAGCATCTCTCAGTCCGAATTGTAACAGACTACAAATAAACCGTGTGTAGTCTTTCCATAGGCCCATGACTTGCCGGCATACAGTTGGTAGATCAGCGAGAAGCAGGGGACAGGAAGGGAGGGAGAGTCTGGTAGTAGCCTGCTACCACTGAGACACCTAGGCCTGCATAGGAGCTGCACACAAACAATAGTAGGATATTTGTAATCAGTATTTTTGGCAAAGGAGGTTTTACCGATGATGAATTGGAGTAAAGGTGTTGCAGAGGTAGAAGTACTAATTCCATAATTTACCCCGTTAAATATTTCACATTTGTAATGTGAATAGCTATAAGGGTGCGCTTACAGAATCTGTCAGTACTGCATATTTCTGACTTATATTTAATCCTTCTGTCGGTATGGAGAGTGAACTATTCACAGAATAGATCCTTTGCTCATACTTTGTGATGTTTCACCTAAGAACTTGTATACAAATGATAAGATCACTCATTTTCATGGCTGCATTCTACGCTTATCGTCTCCATCTTTTGTGTTACTTTAGGATCACATGCATTGGTATTACACTTGAGCGTTTATCACTACTTCTTCTTGTAACAATTATTTGAGAGTGCGACTGGTTATTTTATTCTGAAGAGCTGAGGGGGTCCCTGTTTGATGTTGCCCTTTATGACGTAGAACCTATTAAGGCCTCTCTCACATGGGCGAGATTTCCGCGCGGGTGCAATGCGTGAGGTGAACGCATTGCACCTACACTGAATCCGGACCCATTCATTTCTATGGGGCTGTTCACATGAGTGGTGATTTTCACGCATCACTTGTGCATTGCGTGAAAATCGCAGCATGCTCCTCTTTGTGCGTTTTTCACGTAACGCAGGCGCCATAGAAATGAATGGGGTTGCGTGAAAATCACGCACGGTTGCTAGGTGACGATCGGGATGGAGACCCGATCATTATTATTTCCCCTTATAACATGGTTATAAAAATTATCACATGATCGCTCACCATGGTGATGGATCATGTGAGGAGCGCAGTGACGTCATCAAAGGTCCTATTCCTCACAGATGAAGACAGAAGAGATGCCGGCTAGTGGATTAAGGTGAGTTAGATTTATTTTTTATTTTTTTAACCCCTCCATCACTATTTTACTTGTGTATTCTGTATTCAGAATGCTATTATTTTCACTTATAACCATGTTATAAGGGGAAATAATACAATCTACACTACAACTAACCCAGTGGGTACCACAGTCGTTTTTTTTATCACGCGCGTGCAAAACACATTGCACCCGCGCGATAAAAACTGAACAACGGAACGCAATCGCTGTTAAAACTGACTGCAATTGGGTACCTACTCGCACGGGTTTGCCGCAATGCACCAGGACGCATCCGGACCTAATCCGGACACGCTCGTGTGAAAGAGGCCTAATGGAGGAGTGCAGGCATTCACAGAAATTCACATCCTCCTAAGCAGGTCCAACAGGCGGAACTGGCATTTACAATACAGCTCCTCCTGTCATACCAGCTTGTCTAGAAGTCCCAGCGGGGGGACCAAATTGGGCTGGAAGGTCAAACTGGACAGGACTTGATATACAACATTGCATCCATGAATTTGTTTAGGTGGTTGTATATGACAGCCAGTGGCGTACATAGAAAAGTAAGGGCCCCATAGCAAGGATCAAAACAGGACAGAAATTAAGTAATTACTTTTACCCCTCTTATATTTAGTAATTACTTACATTCTGCAGAATTTCTACTTATGACTGTATACAGGGAGTGCAGAATTATTAGGCAAGTTGTATTTTTGAGGATTAATTTTATTATTGAACAACAACCATGTTCTCAATGAACCCAAAAAACTCATTAATATCAAAGCTGAATATTTTTGGAAGTAGTTTTTAGTTTGTTTTTAGTTTTCGTTAATTTCTAACGATAATTTGTTTTCCCTTAGTCCTAACAGCAGCACAGATGGGGTTAACTGCCCCTGTGGACTGGTAGGACCGGCGGAATTTTAATGAGCCCAAGAACCAATAAACGATCTTCAGCTCCCTGAAAGGGAGGAGATCACCCCCCAGCCCACCGTGTTTTTAACAAGCATAATGTATTTAGGGTGGGATATTTGTGTGCTGCTGTTAGGACTAAGGGAAAA
The DNA here is from genome assembly GCF_014858855.1 of Bufo gargarizans. Taxonomy (NCBI): domain Eukaryota; kingdom Metazoa; phylum Chordata; class Amphibia; order Anura; family Bufonidae; genus Bufo; species Bufo gargarizans. The sequence goes on along the minus strand of NC_058082.1, from coordinate 109,272,286 downwards.
CAAATTATCGTTAGAAATTAACGATTCCCTTACGTCCTCAACAGCAGCACAGATGGGGAGATAGCAAGAAGAATCCCCTAGGGAGAGTCCTCATGCCTGGCAGAACTAAGAACAGTCCCACCTGTCCAGAGGACAGAAAAAAACACGGTGGGCTGGGGGGTGATCTCCTCCCTTTCAGGGAGCTGAAGATCGTTTATTGGTTCTTAGGCTCATTAAAATTCCACCGGTCCTACCAGTCCACAGGGGCAGTTAACCCCATCTGTGCTGCTGTTGAGGACGTAAGGGAATAGCTATTTTAGAGGGATATCTGTGTGTGCAGGTGACTATTACTGTGCATAATTATTAGGCAACTTAACAAAAAACAAATATATACCCATTTCAATTATTTATTTTTACCAGTGAAACCAATATAACATCTCAACATTCACAAATATACATTTCTGACATTCAAAAACAAAACAAAAACAAATCAGTGACCAATATAGCCACCTTTCTTTGCAAGGACACTCAAAAGCCTGCCATCCATGGATTCTGTCAGTGTTTTGATCTGTTCACCATCAACATTGCGTGCAGCAGCAACCACAGCCTCCCAGACACTGTTCAGAGAGGTGTACTGTTTTCCCTCCTTGTAAATCTCACATTTGATGATGGACCACAGGTTCTCAATGGGGTTCAGATCAGGTGAACAAGGAGGCCATGTCATTAGATTTTCTTCTTTTATACCCTTTCTTGCCAGCCACGGTGTGGAGTACTTGGACGCGTGTGATGGAGCATTGTCCTGCATGAAAATCATGTTTTTCTTGAAGGATGCAGACTTCTTCCTGTACCACTGCTTGAAGAAGGTGTCTTCCAGAAACTGGCAGTAGGACTGGGAGTTGAGCTTGACTCCATCCTCAACCCGAAAAGGCCCCACAAGCTCATCTTTGATGATACCAGCCCAAACCAGTACTCCACCTCCACCTTGCTGGCGTCTGAGTCGGACTGGAGCTCTCTGCCCTTTACCAATCCAGCCACGGGCCCATCCATCTGGCCCATCAAGACTCACTCTCATTTCATCAGTCCATAAAACCTTAGAAAAATCAGTCTTGAGATATTTCTTGGCCCAGTCTTGACGTTTCAGCTTGTGTGTCTTGTTCAGTGGTGGTCGTCTTTCAGCCTTTCTTACCTTGGCCATGTCTCTGAGTATTGCACACCTTGTGCTTTTGGGCACTCCAGTGATGTTGCAGCTCTGAAATATGGCCAAACTGGTGGCAAGTGGCATCTTGGCAGCTGCACGCTTGACTTTTCTCAGTTCATGGGCAGTTATTTTGCGCCTTGGTTTTTCCACACGCTTCTTGCGACCCTGTTGACTATTTTGAATGAAACGCTTGATTGTTCGATGATCACGCTTCAGAAGCTTTGCAATTTTAAGAGTGCTGCATCCCTCTACAAGATATCTCACTATTTTTGACTTTTCTGAGCCTGTCAAGTCCTTCTTTTGACCCATTTTGCCAAAGGAAAGGAAGTTGCCTAATAATTATGCACACCTGATATAGGGTGTTGATGTCATTAGACCACACCCCTTCTCATTACAGAGATGCACATCACCTAATATGCTTAATTGGTAGTAGGCTTTCGAGCCTATACAGCTTGGAGTAAGACAACATGCATAAAGAGGATGATGTGGTCAAAATACTCATTTGCCTAATAATTCTGCACTCCCTGTAGTGTGTCATTCCTTTATTATTCCTACGAGAAGTTTATGAATGAATTGCCGGGGGTCTGCAATAAAAGTCCAAATGGGTGTTACCAGTAAGGGGAGGAGGGTCCCTGCACCCTACTAAACAGGCATGTCAGGGAAGTGATAGGTTCTCTTTAATTCTTGCCACTTAAATGAGGATGACAGCAGCAAAAATGAGAAAAATCAAATTTGAAGGGTGTCTCTAATTTTCAGAGACAGTCATGGCAAATTTGGGCAATCCCAGGCTAAAAATGGGCACGTGCGTGGTGGGCGAGATCCATTTTATTATTGAGACTCTGGGTCTGTTTCTTCACATTATTCCAAGTTATAATGAAGTTGGCGAGACATAACCTGAGCCTATCATATGCTAGAACAGGGGTAAGCAACCTCCGGCACTCCAGCTATTTTGAAACTACAACTCCCAGCATGCATACTTCCTCTACTCTTCTCAGAACGCTCATATAAATGAATGGAGCATGCTGGAAATTGTAGTTTCACAACAGCTGGACTGCAGAAGGTTGCTGATCCCTGCACTAGAAGTTATTTCCTTTAATCAAAGGTAATCCCATGATGATATGAGAAAGTATGCTCATTCAGAGGGCTGTAGTGTTTTGCAGTTGGCAAATTGCGAATTCCGCAAAACACAGATACCGGCCATGTGCGCTCCTAATTTTTCAGACTGCACATGGCCAACACTATGATAGAAATGACTGTTTTTGTCTTGATTGCGGACAAGAATAGAACCTGCTCTTTCTTTCTTGAAGGGCCGCGAAACGGAACTACGGATGCGGACCGCACACAGTGTGCTGTCCGCAACTTTTGCATCCCCATTCCAACGAATGAGTCCGCTCCCGTTCCGCAAAACGGTCGCCTGAATGAGCCCTCACAGTAGAAAAAAGAGAAAAAAGAGATAGCCCAATTAGGCTCTGTTCACATCCGCGTTGGAGGCCCCGCAATGAGCCTCCATTGCAGATTTCGTCACATTTGAAGGAAAGAATAGCACTGCATGGTCTATTTCTTCTGGTGGAACCACGGACACCTTGACAGAATCCAGCAGACCTCTTAGTCAGTGGGGTCCATTGGTATCTTTTGTATGACAGATCCAGCACTGTGCTGTGGATTTCATTATAGAATGGAAAGTACAAGTCAGATGTGAACAGAGCCTTAGTTTACCTTTCTCTCTTGGCAAACTCTGAAGCAGTGATGAATGGGCAAAGTTACCCTAGTCATTCCATAGCTGGCTATACGCCTGGCATCCGGCAGCTATCTCCCGGACTTCCCATAAACAGATATATTTGTCATCGTCATTGGAGCACAGTGGGGAGGCCCTTATACAAATAAGTCCTCTAGAAAAATTGACTTTCCTCCAGCATTAAATTACTGTATCTGGCCAGTTTTACTCTGAGTTTTGTGTATTGGAAAAATTAGGAAGCAGTAACACTGGACAAGCCAAATATCCATTTCTCCTGACTCCACCATGTGCATTTCTATGGAGATAGTGGAGTAAAGCCTCCGTGAATAAGAATAAGAGGTATAATGCCAGCCCCATCCTGTAGAAATCTGTGGCGCTGTTTCAAGAAGAAAGCAGCCATGTTTTTTGATCTCATGCTAATTCTTTAATCCTTACTACGTCTGAATAAAAAATCTTAAAGAGTAACTAAACCTTTACATAAACTTATAATATGTTGTCCCTAATGCCCTAATAATACTATCTCTAATATACTTTATTAATCAATTTTCTATTTTTACTACACTTTTCCCTGCCTGAAGCGCACCATTCACTGTGCTCTTAAAACTCAGTTCTCCGTACACTGCTGACAGCTCCTGCCTCTGACTGCTCCACTGACTGCATGTCAGTTCTTAGCTTAGCGGAACAGGCAGAAGCAGGAGCCTGCTCCACTCAGCTAATCCTGGCATAATACATGGGTACAGGGTACCCAACTGCTATGCCAAGAGTTAGTAATCGTCCAGGGAGCACAGGCAGAACCAGCAATGTGCGCTCCTGCCCGTACTCACAGCGCTGCTGCGGCACCATTGATAAAATGTACTCCGTACACCGCTGAGCTGTCGGCGGTATACGGAGAACTGAGTTTTGAGAGCACAGTGAATGGTGCGCTTTAGGCAGGGAAAAGTGTAGTAAAAAATTGAAAATTGATTAATAAAGTATATTAGAGATAGTTTTATTTGGGCATTAGGGACAACATATTCAACGTTTATGTAAAGGTTTAGTTACTCTTTAAGGCCTCCTGCACATGAACATGTGCATCCCGTTGTCGTATTGCGTATCGCATTTGCGTATCCGCAATACACGGGTGCCATTCCGTGGAATGGTGCGGAATGCAAGCACGGAACGGAACTCTACGGAAGCACTACGGAGTGTTTCCGTTGGGTTTCATCCCGTACTTCCGTTCCACAAAAAGATAGAACATGTCCTGTCTTTTTGCGGAATGGCCGAATCGCAGACCTATTAAAGTGAATGGGTCCCCGATCCGCTGCGGCTGTTCCGCGGACGGTGTTCGTGCATTGCGGCCTGCTGCAGCACGACCACTAAAGGGAGTGTAATATCACACTTATTTTCAGAAGCTAAAAAGACAATAAAACAGTTCTCCTTTGATGTGTGTCCAGAAGATTACATTTTCTTGAAAGAGGAGAAGGAGGTGTGAGGGCTGACGAGGCAGGCGCTGGGACATACAAGAAGGGATTATGTTCCAGTGTAAGGAATTCCTACACCGAAGAATTTTACTTTGTTGGCGTGACAATTGGAAGCATCAGACCTGTCGCTGACTGGGCTTGTGTGAGGGCTGTGACACGTTAGATGAAAGAAGCGAGCTTGTATGTATGCGGTAATTCTCTATGAAATCGCATTCCACAAGGACCGCATGAGGGAAACATTCTGTACAACAATAGGGGATAATGGAAATATTCTGTAAAGCCGCTGTTAGACTGCACATCAAATAATCGGGAACAAGCGTTCATACAAACGCTCGTAAAGAGTATTATTATTAATTATTATTAATAAAGATTATTATTATTATCATTCCCAAAAATTGGCTCATATAATCAGTCAGTTGATCAGACGATGAACGAGCAAATCCTTGTTCACTGGCTGATGGGCACCTTTCATGCCTGATTATCGGCAGCACATCCCTGTGTAATAATGGATGTACTGCCAACAATGAATAGAAGAAAATCGTTCCTCTGGCATTCAGTTTGCATTGGCCTGTATAATCAGTCAGGTGCAAATGAGCACGGATGGATTTATCAGGTATCGGCACACATACTGCCCGAAAATTAGCCAGTCTAATACCAGCCTAAGGCTACTTTCACACTTGCGTTGTTTTCGGCAGGGAATCTCAATACCAGAAAAAATAACGTTTCTGTTTAGTCCTTATGCATTCTGAATGGAAACAGATGCGTTCAGGATGCATCAGGTTGTCTTCCGTTCCAGCAGCGTTCCGTTTTGTGACCGGACACAAAACTGTTGTAAGCAAGGACCCGGCACTAAAAATAATGAAAGTCAGTGGTGATGGATTCGTTTTTTAGGAGCCTGGATCCGTCACCCATTGACTTTCAATGTATTTAGTGACAGATCCGTTTTTTTTCCATTTTGATTTTACACAACCGCATCCTAACAGAACGGATGCCGGACCTAAATACTGGAATTAACAATGCAAGTGTGAAAGTAGCCTAAGATAGAAAATGACTGCTAGCAGGGGTGTAGCTTTAGGAGTGCGGAAGGAGCAGTCACACCTGGTCCCTAGGCTCCAGTATCACACCTGTTTTTTATATGGCACATTGCATATTAAGGTCCTGCATTGTGGCTAAGGATCTGGGTCCAAATTATGCCTTTGACTACTAGAATTAGTGTTGGATCCACTAAAACTAACTACTCAACTACATAACATAAATCATTTTTCAGCCTGATATCTACCACATGTCTATTTCATACTGACACATAAAAATGCTATTTCCATAGTCAGGGAAAGTGCTGGGCCCAATATACAATATCCACCATAAACCCATTTTTAATAGACCCAAGCTAGAGTATCTGTCTGTACATAATATCATGTAAAGACATATAAAATTACATTACAAAGAATATTTCATCCATGGAAATGCTCTGTATCTTTGTTTAAGAAAAGTGTCCTGACTGTCTTGAGACTGCTGCACTTACAAGCAGTGATCTCCTCCACGGTATGGGGAGCAGTGATCGCTAATCCCATTGCTTGTCCCCATATAGAATCCTTGCTTGCCGGCAGCAGAGTGCTGTTTAGATGACACGATCTGCCGCTGGCAAATGATGATTTAGGTGACCATACAATCTTTCTTATTGCCCAATGAAAAAGCGTTTTCAGGGCCTTCTTTAACAAGGGGCAAAAGGGGCAGCTGCCCGGGCCTAGTTGCTCCTGGGGGGCCCAAGGCAGCTGCCTCTTGAGCCCTGCTAGCTACTGCCCCGGGTGTCAGGCTGTCAGCTACACAGGGGGTGCTGCCATGCCACTCCAGGCAGCGTACTGTGAGAGATGTGATTCTCTAGGACCTTAGATGACATCATCACCATGTGACCAGTAACCTAGCAATATTACTGGTCACATGGCTATGAGGTCATCAAGGTCCTATCAGGAGTGTTGCAGGAGAAGTTTGTCTTAACTGTGGAGCTTTTTTGTGAAGATTACATCAGAAAAAGGTGGCAGGGGCTGTTATGCTAATATACTGTAAACTACTGTATAGTGGGGGCCTGTATACTGTGGGAGGGCTGTATACCGTGGGGGGGGGCTGTATACTGTGGGGGGTCTGTATACTGTGGGGGCCTGTATACTGTGGGGGCCTGTATAGTGTAGGGGGCCTGTATAGTGTAGGGGGCCTGTATAGTGTGGGAGGCTGTATACTGTGGGAGGGCTGTATACTGTGGGAGGGGGGGGCTGTATACTGTGGGGGGTCTGTATACTGTGGGGGCCTGTATACTGTGGGGGCCTGTATAGTGTAGGGGGCCTGTATAGTGTGGGAGGCTGTATACTGTGTGGGGGGCTGTATACTGTGTGGGGGCCTACATACTGTGGGGGGCCTGTATATTGTGGAGTGCTATACTGCTGTACTGTATACTGTGGGGGGTTGTATACTGTGGGTGCTGTATAGTGTGGAGTGCTATACTGCTGTACTGTATAGTGTGGGGTGCTGTATCGTGTATAGTTTGGGGTGCTGTATACGGTGAGGTGCTATACTGCTCTACTGTATACTGTGAGGTGTTGTATACTGTGGGGTGCTGTATACTGTGGGCTACTATACTGCTTTACTATATACTGTGGGGTACTGTATAGTGTGAGGTGCTATACTGCATACTGTGTGGTGCTGTATACTATAGGGTGCTATACTGCATACTGTGTGGTGCTATATACTATAGGGTGCTATACTGCATACTGTGGGTTGCTGTATACTACAGGGTGCTATACTGCATACTGTGGGGTGCTGCGGTGCACTGTAACACTAGGATGAGCCTAGCCCTGGTCTCCTTCCTGCAGAGCGGTGCCCACTTCCAGCCTGAGCCCAGCTGCCCAGAGCACTGATCCTGAGCCGCTGGAGTCTTCAGAACTGGAAGTATTTACAGTCATTCCCTGTACTCTACCAGATTTTTTGTGTGTTGTGGTGGAGGGCGTGATTACATGCTAAGGTGTGGGAAGGCAGGATCCAGGGGGCCCAAGTAAATTTTTGCCCAGGGTCCAGTCAATATTAAAGACTGCCCTGAGCGTTTTTTACTCGTTGATCGGGCAAACGGCGGCATCTTTACACAGGCAGATCATCCCTAACAAGCGTTCCTACAAACACTTGTTAGCGATTATGTGTCCGATGCTGGAGCATTGTAAAGGGGCTTTTAGGCACTGTTTGTGCAGTCATATGGTTCAGGGACATAGTTATAGGGGTTGTAAAAACACTGGGCCCTGTGGGCACATGGCAGACAGATTTCGTATCAGGGGCCCAGGAGCTTCAAATTCCAACTCTGGTATGGTGGGGTCTGTAACTGGTCCTCTTGTCAATTAAAGTTTTCTGGGATTTTAAGATTAATGAACGATCCTGAGGATAGGTCATCAATATCATATCGACAGAGGTCCCACACCCGCCACGCCCTGGTCGAAGAGAAGGCTGTGCTCTGTGCGAGCACTGCCTTCCCTTGTTTGTTTACTTGCTCACCGTCTTGCTCAACCGTTTGATTTGTGGAAAATGTGTGCAAATAATAGATAATAAAGGTGGCAACATAATATTTCCTGCTTCCTGTGAAACCTGTGGCTGGTGCCAGTATGTAAATGGAGGGTATTCCTGATACATTGCTGCTATTTAACACCATTGAGATCACTAGGGCATTAGGAGAAGTACAAACCGTCTGCTATGACATCCTGAAATTCCTGTGACTCATATTGGTTGTTTGTCTCAGTCAAAAAATAAGTAATGAAATTCATGACAGGACGTGTCAAAACAATGTTATCAAAGCACAAATATGTCACAAATGTGCCACAAATGTGCCACCGACCTGCAAATATTTCATGTAGCCTGTCACTCAGCAGAATGTACAGAGCCTCTCCCATTAGCAGCTCTAGTCGTTGTCCATGTATTGCACTGAATGGAATATTAAAAGACAAAACATGCAATGCGACAACTCACTGCAATATAAAGTACAAAATTGCATAATAATTACAAGTGCTACACTATAAGTGAGAGATACTTGGCAAATCGTTTTGTCCAAAATAATTTGTGCCCGTCTGCCGCACGTCAAGGCGATCTCTGTTAGACGGGTTCCTAACACTAAATTCTACCTGTTAAGTGCCATGACGGCTACCATACACTTCAGGGAGTATAGGTTCCACATGCATGCTGGGTCTGCTTTAATAACTGTCATATTGGGTGCCAAAATGGCCTCCACTGTATCCAATGAGTGCAGGTACCAACATGCATGCCGGCCCACTCCACAACACCCCCGGCACCAAATGGCCACCAAAGACTGCAGTGAGAGTCCACAAACTATCTCACTCCTGGTGCCAAATGGCTTCAGTGAGTGAGGGGGAGCTTGCCAGACTATATACTCACACTAATTAAAATCAGCCTATAGGGCAGACAGGTGGTCAGGAGTGCATGACTGAGGAGGCAGCCACACCTCCAGTACGCTCCTGCGGTTTGGGATGTGCTGACTGACCCCCTTTTTGTCTTTCTTTGCAGTTTGTGCTGGAAGTGTGGCTGCCTCCTCAGTCATGCACTCCTGACCACCTGTCTGCCCTATAGGCTGATTTTAATTAGTGTGAGTATATAGTCAGGCCTGCTCCCCCTAACTCACTGAAGCCATTTGGCACCAGAAGTGAGATAGTTTGTGGACTCTCACTGCAGTCTTTGGTGGCCATTTGGCACCGGGAGTGTTGTGAAGTGGGCCGGCATGCATGTTGGTACCTGCACTCATTGGCACCCAAAATGACAGTTATTAAAGCAGACCCAGCATGCATGTGGAACCTATACTCCCTGAAGTGTATGGTAGCCGTCATGGCACTTAACAGGTAGAATTTAGTGTTAGGAACCCGTCTAACAGAGATCACCTTGACGTGCGGCAGACGGGGTCAAATTATTTTGTACAAAACGATTTGCCAAGTATCTCTCACTTATAGTGTGGCACTTGTAATTATTATGCAATTTTGTACTTTATATTGCAGTGAGTTGTCGCATTGCATGTTTTGTCTTTTAGTGATGTTCCCTGCCATAGCAATGTGCTCCTGCGGTTTGGAATGTGCTGACTGACCCCCTTTTTTTCTTACTGAATGAAATATGTTAAAGATACTCAACCTTAGGAACTATACGGCTAGGTGCTTTCACACTAGCATTGTTAGAATCCGGCAGGCAGTTCCGGCAACGGAAAGCTTTTTTCCCGGATCCGTTAGACGTTAAAAATACCGGATCCGGTATCATCCGGAATAACAGGTCCGGTATTTTAATTTTTTTCAAAGATCAAAAGAGAAACTGGCTCCTTCTATATCCCGGTGCATGCGCAGACCGAAAAACCAGATCCGGTGATGCGGCAATTTCCAGAACACTTGGTACCGGATCCAGCATTAATACATCTGTATGGAAAACAAGTGCGGTATTGTTCCAGGATTTTGGCCGGCAAAAATACCACAGCATGCTGCGGTATTTTGTCCTATCAAATACCGTACAAGGGACGGAACGGAAGACGTCCTGATGAATACTGAACGGATTGTTTTCCATTCAGAATGCATTAGGACAAAACTGATGCGTTTGTTCCCCCAGTATTTAGACCTTTTTCCGGAAAAGAATAACGCTAGTTTGAAAGTACTCTGATAGACACTTCACCCCAACAGGAGCTCCCCACACACAGTAGACTGTCGGCCGAGCCCTCCTTTCTTGGTGAGTTCAGCTGACAATACACTTATGTGTATGACGGCCTTGAGAATGACTCAAGCCACAGTCAGTTTTTCATAGGAAGCCTACTTATCTTGTACATAAGCGAGCAGGAGATAAACTATTTGATTAAATAAATTCCTACAACACATTAAACACTCTTCCTTTATGAATGTCTAGTACTTTATTTCCTTGGTAAAGCAATTGATAGAATTGTCACAGGGTAACAATAAAGTCATTCTTTAATTTGCCGCTCAATGAGAGACCGAAGTCAATGTTCACCTGGATAATGTAAAATGATGCCTCCTACCACTCTCCGACCTTGATGATTCATGTTGGATGAACGTGGACACGATTAGTCTGCCCTATAGGCTGATTTTAATTAGTGTGAGTATATAGTCTGGCCTGCTCCCCCTCACTTACTGGAAGCCATTTGGCACCAGGAGTGAGATAGTTTGTGGACTCTCACTGCAGTCTTTGGTGGCCATTTGGCACCGGGAGTGTTGTGGAGTGGGCCAGCATGCATGTTGGTACCTGCACTCATTGGATACAGTGGAGGCCATTTTGGCACCCAAAATGACAGTTATTAAAGCAGACCCAGCATGCATGTGGAACCTACACTCCCTGAAGTGTATGGTAGCTGTCATGGCACCTAACAGGTAGAATTTAGTGTTAGGAACCCATCTAACAGAGATCACCTTGACGTGCGGCAGACGGGCTCAAATTATTTTGTACAAAACGATTTGCCAAGTATCTCTCACTTATAGTGTAGCACTGTTAGAATCCGGCAGGCAGTTCCGGCAACGGAAAGCTTTTTTTCCCGGATCCGTTAGACGTTAAAAATACCGGATCCGGTATCATCCGGAATAACAGGTCCGGTATTTTAATTTTTTTCAAAGATCAAAAGAGAAACCGGCTCCTCCTATATCCCGTTGCATGCGCAGACCGAAAAACCAGAGACGGTGATGCGGCAATTTCCAGAACACTTGGTACCGGATCCAGCATTAATACATCTGTATGGAAAACAAGTGCAGTATTGTTCCAGGATTTTGGCCGGCAAAAATACCACAGCATGCTGCGGTATTTTGTCCTATCAAATACCGTACAAGGGACGAAACGGAAGACGTCCTGATGAATACTGAACGGATTGTTTTCCATTCAGAATGCATTAGGACAAAACTGATGCTTTTTTTCCCCTGGTATTTAGACCCTTTACCGGAAAAGAATAACGCTAGTTTGAAAGTACTCTGATAGACACTTCACCCCAACAGAAGCTCCCCACACACAGTAGACTCTCGGCCAAGCCCTCTGTTCTTGGTGAGTTCAGCTGACAATACACTTATGTGTATGACGGCCTTGAGAATGACTCAAGCCACAGTCACGTTTTTCATAGGAAGCCTACTTATCTTGTACATAAGCGAGCAGGAGATAGAACTATTTGATTAAAAAGATTTCTACAACACATTAAACACTCTTCCTTTATGAATGTCTAGTACTTTATTTCCTTGGTAAAGCAATTGATAGAGTTGTCACAGGGTAACAATAAAGTCATTCTTTAATTTGCCGCTCAATGAGAGACCGAAGTCAATGTTTACCTGGATAATGTAAAATGATGCCTCCTACCACTCTCCGACCTGGATGATTCATGTTGGATAAACATGGACACGATTAGTCTGCAACTACCATTAGAGTGGAATGTGTGGGCAGGATTTTCTGATATTTACAGGTGCGGACAGACATAAGCTTTCTCTATAAAATCTGAAAAGCCTGCTATTTATATTACCCATGTTAGAGATCTGGAGGTACAAAGGTATGCTGGCTCAAATTCTGCAAGCCTAGCATTCTTTATTTCTTCACAGAACCCCCACCCGGCGGGTCGCAGACAAGACCGCGTGCAAGTGCAGCCTTCCCTTATTTGTTCACCAAATGCAAAAAAAAAACATCTATAGTTAAACTACATACATGCAAAGATGTGGGAATCCCAATTGTAGCTACCCTCCTCAACATTGAAATTATCCACATTATCTACATATAAATGCTATAACAGCTTAATTCGAATCGATCACTATAAATCATAAAAGTAAAATGCAAAGCTGAAAGAAATTGTTAAAAATGAAAAAAAGATTTTATTTTTTATAAAAAACTGTTTAATTCGTAGTCACGGTTTAGACCCATAGGTTTTCCAAAGTTTGGAGCCTATGGATCCAATAGGCCTCTCTCTTTCTCAATAATGAGTTTCTATCGCCTTCTCTCCTAGGATGTTTAACACCTTCAATGATCTGAAAACGCAACTGCGATATATTATGTCTCGCTTGATAGAAGTGGTGCGGTATTGGTAATAACAGATTCTCCTTCCTGATCGTGGACTTGTGCTTACTAAATCGGTCTTTCATTTGTGTAGACGTCTCCCCTTCATATAAAAGACCACATGGACACTTTAGAATATATATGACATAATTACTGTCACACGTGAAAAAAACTTTTATAGGGATATGTTCTCCTGATCTTGGATGAGTGATGTAGGGGCTTTTAATGACGCTCGAACAGTGTACACACCCGAGGCAGGGAAAAGTTCCCTGTCTCAGAGACGCTAGTGTTTTTTGTTTTAATTCCCTTTTATCACTGCCAATATCTGCTCTCACGATTTTGTCACGAATATTCTTCGTTCTCTTGTAGCATATCATAGGTCGTTGTTGGAATTCTTCGATCAAAGGGTAGGATTCACTAATAATGTGCCAGTGTTTATTCACTATTGTTCTAACTTTATGTATCCATGGGTGATACTTTACTACTAGAGGAATAAAAGTTTTTTTTTAACTTTTTCCTCACTAGTCTGTGGAATTCTCTTTCTCTGTTCCTTAACCTCTTCCGGACACATGACATACTGGTACGGCATGATGTCCCAGTACTTAAGGACACATGACGTACTGGTATTCAGACCTGCGGTTTGCGGCTTTTACAGGTTGCGGCGGACGGCGGTGCCATCGGGTCCCCGTGGGGCTGTAGGGGGGACCCGATTGCATGGAAGGCAGCCTTCCTTAGGCATCGGCGCTGCCTTCCTGTGACGACCCTTTGAGATCCAGTATTGAAATGCATTGTAAAGGGGATTAGACCCTCAAAAGTTGAAGTCCCAAAGTGGGACAAAAAAAAAGTGAAAAAAAAAAGTGGAAAAAACTATTTAGTTTCAAGTAAAAATAAACAAAAACGTAATTTTCCCCAAATAAAGTTGAAAAAAATTGGTAAAAAATAGGGGGGAAATATTAGGTATCGCCGCGTCCGTATGGACCGGCTCAATAAACATATCACATGACCTAACCCCTCAGAAGAACAGCGTAAAAAATAAAAACTGTGCTAAATAAACAATTTTTTTGTCTCCTTACATCACAAAAAGTGTAATAGCAAGCGATCAAAAAGTCATATGCACCCCAAAATAGTGCGAATAAAACCGTCATCTCATCCCGCAAAAAATAAGACCCTACCTAGGATAATCGCCCAAAAACTGAAACTGAAAAAACTATGGCTCTCAGAATATGAAGACACTAAAACATGATTTTTCTTTTTGGTTTCAAAAATTATATTATTGTGTAAAACTTAAAAAAATATATAATATATATATATACATATTAGGTATCACCATGTCCGTAATAACTTGCTCTTTAAAAATATCACATGACCTAACCCCTCAGGTGAATACAGTAAAATAAAAATAAAAAACTGTAAAAAAAAAAGCTATTTTTTGTCACCTTACATCACAAAAAGTGAAATAGCAAGCGATCAAAAAGTCACACGCACTCGAAAATAGTGGCAATCCAACCGTCATCTCATCCCACAAAAATCATACCCTACCCAAGATAATCGCCCAAAAACTGAAAAAACTATGTCTCTCAGAATATTTATTAACCCCTTAAGGACTCAGCCCTATTTCACCTTAAGGACTTGGCCATTTTTTGCAAATCTGACCAGTGTCACTTTAAGTGCTCATAACTTTAAAACACTTTGACTTATCCAGGCCATTCTGAGATTATCTTGGGTAGGGTATGATTTTTGCGGGATGAGATGACGGTTTGATTGGTACTATTTTAGCGTACATGCGACTTTTTTGATCACTTTTATTACCTTTTTTGGGAAGTAAGGTGGGCAAAATTTCAATTTTCTCATAGTTTTTATTTTTTTATTTTTATGGCGTTCAGCGTGCTGGGAAAGTAACATGACCGTTTTATAGATCAGGTCGTTACGGACGCGGCGATACCTAATATGTGTAGTGTATTTTATTTTTTTTATTTTTATTCAGTGATAAATGTGTTTTTTTTCTTTACTTTTTAAACTTAAAAAAAAAAAAAAATTGACCCATACCCACTTGGTTCTTGAAGATCCAGTGGGTCTGATGTCTGTATTTTACTTACACTGAACAGATCTATGCTTTTAGCATAGATCTGTTCAGCACAATGGACAGCAGGAAGCCTGAGAAGGCGTCCTGTTGCCATGGGGACCTTCCCCGTCTGCCACAACTTCGCAGACGGGCAAGGGTTGGACGGGGCTGGCGGGGGGCTCTCTCCCTCTCCATCGGGGGGATGCAAAGGCACAGCAGCCCCCCGATGGGAGAGGGAGGGAGCTCCATGACCGATGACAGTTAACCTTTTCCATACATCGGTCCGTACGGACCGCGGTATGGAAAGGGTTAAACGGCTGACATTGCTGACACCCTGGTATAACCACTAGACGCCAACGAATTTTCAAGGGGAGGCGACACCCCCCCCCCCCCCCCGCACCACCCGCCGGCATTAAATCATGCAGGGGTGCAGGGGGGATGCAAAATCGGCATTTTGTTTCTGATCCCCGCGGTCAGGGACCGCGGGGATCAGAAACTGCAGAAATTGCAGCAAACCGCAGATCTGAATTGACCTGCGGTTTGTGGCGATCGCCGATACGGGGGGGGTCACATGACCCCCCCTGGCGTTGTGACAGGATGCCGGCTGAATGATTTCAGCCGGCATCCCGTTGCGATTAACCCCCGCGGTGCCAGAATATCTATTTAAAGTTAGGACGTACCGGTACGCCCTACGTCCTTAAGGGGTTAAAGTTCCCACTGAAACCCACTGATTTTGGCCAAACATCTAATTGTATGGGGCCTCCCAGCTCCCAAGATGGCAGATGATGGAGGCAATAGGGATTAATTAATTGGTTTTCTACTGCTTGACCCTCTTACCACCATATTCATGGCAGTGTGAAGATCAACACTAAATTGTTTGGAAAGGAGCTGATTGTGACAATAATTGGCCAGGGTACGGGCTTGGTTATTACGCTACCGGACGTGAATCATTCAGGAACATGAGTCAGTTGGGCACAAATTAATAATGGTTACAGTTTTTTATTTATTGTGGTTGATATCTTTAGAACTTTATTTGCAATCACTGAATCTTGAATTCATGAATAGCTCTGCATGCCTGTACACTCATTGTTTTTACCATGATAACGCATCAGAAATTTCCCCTCCTGCTTCTCCCATGAAATTGTTCTTATTCTTGAGTCTACAGCTGTGTGGTACAAGCCCTTGTTCCACCGAACACTCCCCTCCTGTTTCTGACATTTGCCCTCTGTCTGTGTTTATCATGTTCACTCCCTATTCACATGTTTAGTGCTAAACTGGGAAGCTCTGAACCAATAGATAATCCAAACCAGAAAAGAGAAAAAGATAATTGAAGCATTTCAATGTAAGAAATGAATGAATGAAGCTATCCCGGTTATTTATCACTGGCTCTATAGTGCTAATATATTCTGCAGCGTTATACAACGGTTTTATATACCTCACATTTGTCACTGCATTAGACAAAACAAGCCACACACTCACATGATGTCAGACTAGAATTCCTTGAGCCCACCAGAAAAAGAGATTCTGGGGGATCACCTTCTGTCATAGCACATACAGGACATCTTGTTCAGAGTTGGACATAGACTGCAAAGGGCATTTCTCCAAGAAAAATAATGAAGTACACATTAGGAAGCATTGGCATTTCCTTGATAAGATGATTTTCCTACTGAGACTCTATACAGTTGCACAGGTTTCATATATGATATGTCCGCCTATGATCTGGTTAGTTACACTCACACGACACAAAAAAAAAAAGCATTAAACAATTATACACTGTCAGTTTATCATGGCCATTTTGCAACAGGGTGTGCATCCATTTTCTGGCCAGCTATCCTTTTTAATGGCCATTAAAAACGGTTGTTAAAAACTGCTGAATTTCATTGTCTTTTTTTCTCTTTATTACAACCCCTGCAGTGCCCTTATTATATTTTATGCCCCCCATAGTGCCCTCAGTATTATAAATAGCCTCCAATAGTGCCCCCAGTAATATACATGGCCCCCAATACTACTCCTGTATTATAAATGACTTCTCATAGTGCCCCCAGAAGCATATATGCCCCCAGAGTGCCCTCAGAAGTATATATGTCCTCAGAGTGTCCTCAGTATATATGCCCCCATATATATAATGGCCCCCACTCCCTCAAATCACTTCAACCACTTGCATGTGCAGGGACACTCACTCTTCACCGGAGGCAGTAAGACCCGATGCTCCAAGCATGATCATGTGATGTCATCACTCTGAAGCATAGATCCTTCTACATCCAATAAGGAGCGAGTATTCCCTCGCGTGCAAATGTTTTTTTTAAATATATTTTAAACACAGTAACGGAAAAATAGTCCCTCTGATAGTGTCTGTGAAGGTTCTCATTTATCCAGGTCATTGTATATCTGTAAAGAATAAATCAAGGCAACTGGACGTACTATTACAGTACGTCCAGTTGTCTTGATTTATTCTTTACAGATAAGTCCCTCTCATAGTGCTTGCAGTAACATATATTAACCCCCCCGAGTGCCCCAGAAGCATATATACCCCCAAAGTGTTTGAGTGTTCTCTCTCTCTCTCTCTCTATATATATATATATATAGAAACAGAAGAAAAAACCGCGGACTCCAACTTCTCAAATCAAATCCGTGTTTATTTCTCACCCAGCCTGCAACGTTTAGACTCAATTGAGTCTTTAGCAAGCTCAGTGTATTACAGCAAATGAACAGAATATATACACGTCACCTAAAACAGATTGGGTGGGAGGTCTATCCCTAAAGTGCCAGCCCCTCCCCCATTTTAACTTAACCCACATATCCTAAAGGGGTGATATCATCAATATACCATGAATTCAATCATCCACTTACTTGAGGCTGAAGGGGACCATACATAGACTTGCTAATGTACGGCGTCTAGTAGCATAGGGTGCGCTTGCCGGCGTCTCCTATTCACATGTGATTGGAGTTTCCGGCAACCGCGCTGATGTACTTCTGGTCACATGATACACGGAGCAACCCTTTGCCAGGCTACCTTGTCCACTTATGTAAAAATTTATTGGCAAACAGGAGGTGTTACTGTTACTTGCCAGAAACAGCTTTTTATCTTTAATCTATGCTGTCAATCTTTAATCCTATTGTCCCCACTACCCACAACTCTGGTGTGGATGACATATTTTGTTACAATAGGAGAGTGTATTTTGAAACACAATCATTTATGTCGGACCGGTTGGTAAATAATGAGAACAGTAAAGACCTACCAACTCATGATGTAAGGTCGGTATTTTGAAAGGAAAAATAAAAATTACTCATAATATTATGAGAGTAGGCCAGGAGCCTGCTGAGAGGCATCAAAACAAGGGCTGTAAACACGGTTAAATTAACAATAGGGTGTGAATGGGGATGGACCTCGCTCCAAGAATGGGGATAGAGATTATTCCGACCCACATAACTCTGGAGTGAATGGTTACAAGGGACTGATAGCCCCAATTTCCAGGACGGAGATCACTGTATGATGGGACTTTTTATACACGGTCCTCTAGTGCAAATATTTGGGTATGTCACAACTACCATAGTATCACACGTTTTTGATGCCTCTCAGCAGGCTCCTGGCACTTTAGGGATAGAACTCCTACCCAATCAGTTTTAGGTGAAGCGTATATATTCTGTTCATTTGCTGTATCACACTGAGCTTGATAAAGGCTCATTTGAGTCGAAAAGTTACACACTGAGTGAGAAATAAACACGGATTTGATTTGAGAAGTTGGAGTGCCGCGTTTTTTTCTTCTGTTTCTGCATCTTGGGGGATCCTAGAGGACAGGATCTGACACCACAGGCACCGCCACCACTTGGACTTACTGAGACACCTCAGCAGATAGAGCTGTCTTACCTTTATATATATATATATATATATATATATATATGTAACACCCCAGAGTGATGTTATCACTCCTGCACCCTGCTACTATCGCTAATGGGCTAACAAAAAGTCATCTTATGTATTTTGTTCAGGTCCTCCACAATTTGCATTCCTAATATCTTTATGCAATTGTTCATATGTAATGTGCCTGGTTCACCAGCAGGTGGAAGCGTTTCTGGCAGAGCTATCTTAGACAGAATGAAACTCACCATTCCATTCTCCCCTTTTGGGCAGAAGTGGGTGAGTCCTGATGGCTACCAGAAAGAGGTGGGGCAGTTCTGGTTGAGACTCCATGTTGGAGCTGCCAGGATTCTAACTTACTTTTTGGCTGAACATAAGTCTGACTACAAGAGTAAAGTGCAGCATAAAGAGGAAACTAAGACACCAAGTTAGCTTTTTAGTAAAGCAGAGTGAGAGAAAGATATAACAGAGTTGAGTTTACCTGCCAGTTTAATGCTGAAGCCTAAATCAATCTAAATCATCTCTAGGTCTGGACTCAAGTTATTTCTTCAAATCCCTCAATTATTCCCCCTATTTAAAGCCTGGGGTCCAGCCGTATCCAGGTAGGAGCACTGTGACACACATAAACAGACATTTAGGCCGCACTACACCACTCGGCATTTCTACCAAACGTGGGATGCAATATAGAGGGCCCTGGGGGGAGGCGCCTGTTGCATATATATATATGTAATGGCCCCCACCTCAGGTAGTGCTGGTGATTAAAAGAAAAAAAACTCACCTCAATCACTTGCTCTTACAGGGACACTCCCTGTTCATTGGAGCCTTCGAGACCTGACACTCCATGCATTATCATCATGTTGGTCCTGCTACATCCAATGAGGAGCGAGTGTCCTATTTTAAACAAAGTCCCCTCAAAACAGTCTTATTGATTTCAATGGATTCTGTCTGATGTACAAAAATAGGACATGTCCTATGTTTTGACAGACGCTATCACTGGCTGTAAACAAATTGATTAGCTTCACATACATATATTGTAACGGACATTAAAAAAAAATACTGTAGTGTGAATGAGTCATTGGTTCCAAGGTCAGCTTCAGCTTCTGCTAGACCTTAGTAGCACTGTTAGAGGTCCAATATTGTATCAGAGCTTGGGCCCACTAGAGGTCCTCTAGTACTCTGGTCGGCCAGTCCAACCCTTCACATACACACACATGCTCTGGGGCTAATCAATTAATAGTAATCTTAGATCACTGGCAGATCTAACCTCTTTAGCTCTATCCACATCATGTTTTTGTCCAATGTTTAGGATATACATTAGGAAAAAAAAGTGCAAAAACATAGGGGCACATTTATTAAGACCAACATTTTAGACGCCAGTCTTAAAAAAGCCCTAAACTGGCAGAAGTTCCACCGAAATTATGAGGAGGCACCGGTCTCTTCATAACTTCGGTGGATCCTCCACCAGTTCTAAATGTAAGAGAGCTTCTGAGCTGTCTTATATTTAGATCTTTTTCTACACCTAAAACTGGCGTAGAAAATGGTAAATGAGATGGGCCTGCCGGCCCGCCATCTTCCCCGCCCACATTTTTTTAGACCAGGCATGAGCAGGGAGAAGTCACAGATTGCGTCGCAACTAACTCCAAGCAGATGTTGCTCTCATAGACCTACCAAACACTCCCAATGCAAAATCTATAATAGAGCCATGTAATATTTATACTACTAGGTTGTACTAGATAGTACTATAGATGAGGGTTCTTGGGACCCATTCATGTGCCAGACCCTCTGTAACTGTCTACAATGCCTATAGCTACACCACTGGTTGGCTACAATTGCCAAAGCTACCATTACTGTTAACTTTTAAGAAAAAAATTGCCTAATGACCCAGGGCATTGCTAGACAGTAACAATTGGGGGACCTAAGGGCACTGATTGACTGGGGAGGTGATAGCGGGAGGTCATTGGGTTAGGAGATGGATTTTTTTACTTGGGGATTATGTTTACATTTTTCCCCAATCAGTATGTGTTCCCCTTTAACCCCACTAACGTATTATCTGGCCCATTTTTAAAACAGCAGTTAACTGTGACAGTGTGCTTCACTGTGACACTGTGTTGTCGTGTAGACTGGCTGCATGCATTCCTACCTACTGGCTGCGGTTTACGTTCCTGTCTATTCTGGTTGCTTGTGTTTTCCATTCTGTCTGTGGTTTACATTCCCATGTATGCCGGTTGCAATGTGAGCTATAGCCTGTGAATTGTATGTTCCCTGTGTCTATGTAGGGTTATTGTTTCCCTGTGTTTGTGTCCTATTATCAGTTGGTCAGGTTCCTTAATTGATCTGGCTATTTACACCTGTGTGCTGTCTCCATAATTGCTGTATACCGGGTGCTTGCTCCTGACCAGTGTGTTTGTGACTCTACCCTGACTTATGTGGTCACCAATGTCTTCATGTCCTAGTCTGTCTGGGAATGCCATGCTCCCCATTCCGCATGGGTTCCAGACTATGTATCAAGTTTCTATGTTACAATGTCTCACTATGTTTTCTGTTATTTTGTCGGTTTGTATGTCCTAATCTGTCTGTGTGCGACATGCATCAGTTCTGCATGTGTTCCAGGCAATATATGTATGTCATTTTTTTCATGTCCAGATCGGTCTATGTGCACCATGCATCAGTTCCACATGGATTCCAGGCAATGTATCAATGTCTTCTGATTATGTTCTTATCTTTCTATGTTCCATGTATCCTGGCCTTTTTCTGAGAAGTGTTCTATATTGTGTGCCTGGATAGCTGGTCCCTTGCATCAGTATCTCTGTTTCCTTGCAGGTGAACTGCCCAGTGTACCGAGACCATCCCAGGAGGTAGCAGTGCGGTCCAGATCACTGTATAGGGGCTGAAGGGTGACAACCAAGGGGGTACTGGAATAACACCTTTGGCACAGCAGTTACATTTCTGCCACTAATCCGCCTGATCAAATACAGCTTGCTATGCTATTAAATCTTCTGTTCATTTTATTTCAGGTTCCTCCTGGGCCTGGTTTATTTGTTTATTAAACATTTGTTTTGGTGTCCTTTGTTGTTTGTCTGAACACTGGAGATGTTCAGGGGTTCTCCTAATCACGACTTGATTGTGATATATTCAGGGGTTCCAGTGACCCCTGAATATGACATTAACAAAATCCAGATCTAATCTAATTGTATCTATGTTTTCAAGATGTAGATACAAATGAAACTGGAGATTGTCACCCCAACACCCCTGGTAACAAGGCCAAATGGAACCACTGTACATTAATATGTTCTACATGGTAACAGTGGACCACAATGGTACAGCTTGAATCACTGGAATTGTTTCTTATAGGAAACCATTGATTGTAAAATAAAAGAGTATCTCTTTAATGCCTTTCCTGCTGTAGGGTCTTGTCATAAATTTGTGGACCATTATCATTGGTAGATAAGGAGACACTTGGCAGTAAGGAAAGCTAGTTCTGAGACAGTAATACTGCACAGTATCTTATTTTGGACCGGTATTAAAGTTCGTTTTGCTTCACAGCCCTCTGCGTCCCTGAAACCTTCAGCTCTAGCCAACATCTCATGCGTAATAACTATAAATACTTTATACTGTTTCTGTAAAAGGTCTGAATTTCTGCAAACTGGTTTGTGTTTCTGCAGATACATGCAAGCATGAGAAATATGCGTCTGTAAATAATGATACATGAATTGAGAATCTACTTTAGCCTTATTGGGTAAGGCGCAAACAGTGGAAAGCAGGGATTTAACTGTGCCTATCCCACTCCCAGCAGTCAACCAACCCATGTTCTGTGTGGAAATTTTATACACAGCTGTTCACCTCTACCACAATGCACATGGCCACTCCCTGGTCTCTGGAGTAACAGATATAAGGTTCTCATTAATGAGAGTAGGGTTCAGTAAGTGCAAGTCAGCTACAGTCATGAGAAAAGGAAGTACGCCCTCTTTGAATTCTATGGTTTTACGTATCAGGAAGGACATAATAAAACAAATAGAATCTGGTCCTTAGAATATCTTAAAATTAGGTTAATACAACTTCAAATGAAGAACAGCACATGACAAATTGCACCATATCATATATCATTATTTATCATTATTTATTTGACAAAAACTAGCCCAAAATGCAGAAGTTGTGTGTGAATAATTACATATAACCTTACTGCTTCCATAATAAATAAGAGGGTAAGTAGCTGCCAGGTACTGCTAGTCAAATAGTTGATTAGTTGATTAATTGATCCTCAGCATGTGTCACCACCTCTATAAAAACAAAAATGTTGTCAGTCTACTGGTCTGGAGCATTCAGGTGTCACGGTCATATTGGTGTTTGACCGTGATGCGGTTGCCGTGCAGACTGGTTGCCAGGGGCAACGTGTAGTTTGTGGTTTGCACGTGCACTTTCCCTTTAAGGTGTGCCTCCCTGCTGTTTGGTGAGCAAGGGGTTAATCTTCTGGCTAGTGGGGATTTAGGTGTTTCCTGGGTGTGGCCGCAAGATTGATATAAACCTGTGGCTTGCAGGCTGGGGGCAGTTGTACCACAGCCTTGCTTGGTGTTGGAGCTTTGCTCCTTGCCTTGGTGTTTCAGCCCAGTCCTTGAGGGCCACCTTATGGAACATAAATTGTCCTCCCTTTTGTACCCTCCTTGTACCTTTACCCTCACTTGTTGTATGTGTGGTGTGGGTTTATGTTCTGGGTGTGTGTAGCGTTTTGTTCGTTGTTACATGTCTAGGCTGTTGTTGGTGTTGGTCCCTGCATGTATGCTATACGTCACCCGGTATGTTGATACCTCCATGAGGGGGCTGGATTCCCGGAGGGGTTAACCATTAGTCTGTATGCAGTGCTTCCTGGGGCTGCCGTGCTCCTTGTGGCATGGGGTCCAGGCAGTATCAGGAGTGCTGGATACCTGTGTGTGTGTTGTCTGTACGGTGTCCTGTTTGGTAAGTGAGTTTTCCGATGTTCTTACCTGCCGATACAGATTCTGCATATGGTCATTTCCCTTCCACCTGTTACTAGGCAGCTGGAGACTCCAGTTTGTCAGAGTCCCTGAGCAACCGATTGTCTCCTATTCCTGACCCCTATGCCAGGGACCGTCAGGGTCAGCAGGATCCATGTTCCAGTGCATGAGCCCTCCCACCTTCAGGGTTTGCTCATGCGGTCAGGAGATCAGGGTCAGGATTAGGGCCGCTGTAGGTTGTAGCCTGCTCCCTTCATTTGTCTGGTCTAGTAAAAGTTCCCAATATATGGTGGGGGGTTTCCCCCACTCCCCACCGTGACATCAGGTGTGTGTTAACACAAAGCCAAGAAAGACAGACATCAGCAATGATTTTAGAGAAGCAATTGTTGCTGTCCATCTGTCTGGGAAGGGTTACAATTTATAATCCATCATTCTACAGTGAGAATGATTATCCAGAAGTGGAAAAGATTCAAGACAGCTAACAATCTTCCCAGGAGTGGCCATCCCAGCAAATTCACCCCAAGGTCAGACCGCGCAATGCTCAGAAAAACTTCAAAGAAACTAATATTTTGACTCATCTGCTTCTGTGCTCTGGCAGCTCAAACCCGCTGGCCTTTCTCTACTCCTGCCTGGTGGGCCCGGCCACAGGAGTAGCTTGGTTGTTTATTCTTGCAGGCTGCAGCTTCTTGCTGGCAGTGACTCTTACTGCCCATATGGTGCACGCACACCCTTTAATAGCCAGTGTATGCACATTCTTATCTTCCCCAGCTTATGGCCGGTCTACTCAGGGGTACGTAAAGAACTTTCCCCTATGGAGGAGTTCCTGCGCAATAGATTATAGTCTGCTAGTGTCTGGCTAAGGTGTGCTGTTTACATTTGTCTGTCTGAACTGATCCTCTGCCTGATTTCCATACTGACCTTGAGCTGCCTGGTCTGACCTTGAACTGTTTATTGGATTGCATGAACTCTGCCTTCCCTGACCATGGTCTATCTCTGACTATGTTTTTTGCTTGACCCCTTGGTGCTTTGCACTGTTGTCCCTTGACCCCCATGAATCAGTCATCACTTAAACAAATACTACTCCAAGATGTAGCAGCCTGGTAGTTACCACGTAAAAGTCCAGATTCCTGTGCAGGGATCATAAGTTGAATAATGGGGGTGGCACTTAGATAACGTCCTTTAAAGTGTCCCAAAGCCAAACCTATACAAGTGACACAGGAGATCCACATCCGCTTTGTAACACCCAAGGTTAACTAAGACTCTGCAGACCTCAGTTTAGCATGTTAAATGCTGAGGTTTATGACAGTACAGTTAGAAAAAGTCTGAACAAGTATGGCATGTTTGGAAAGGTTGCCAGGAGAAAGCCTCTTTTTTTTTTCTAAAACGAACATGGCAGCACAGCTTATATTTGAAAAGTTGAAGCTGAACAAACCACAAGACTTCTGGAACAATGTTCTTTGCACAGATGAAACCAAAGTGGAGATGCTTTGGCCACAATGCATAGCACCACATTTGGCGATAATCAAACACAGCATATTAGCACAAACAACTCCTATAAACTGTGAAGTGTGGTGGTGGAGGGGTGATGATTTGGGCTTGTTTTGCTGCCTAGGTCCTGGCCATCTTTTAGTGATTGAGTCAATTCTGCATACCAAAGCATTCTACAGTCAAATGTGAGGTCATCTATCCAACAGCTAAAGCATGGCCGAAACTGGGACATGCAACATAAAAAATGACCTCAAGCACACCAGCAAATCTACAACATAATGGCTGAATAAGAAAAGAATCAAGGTGTTACAAAGGTCCAGTCAGAGTCCACACCTGAACCCAACTGAAATGCTGTGCTGGCCTTAAGAGAGCTGTGCATAAAGGAATCCCCACAGACCTCAATGAACTGAAGCAACAGTTTTAAAGAAGAATGGTCCTAAATTCACAGAGAACTACGTGAGAGACGATAAAGTCATACCGAAAACTATTTGAGTTATTGCTGCTAAGGTTGTTCTACAAGCTTTTCACTCAGAGGGAGGGGACTTAGTTTTTCACACTTGGCTTTCCATTTTGGCTTAATTTTTCTTGAACAAATAATGACACGGTGGAATCTGTTCTGTTGTGTGTTGTTTCTGTGTTTTAAGACCTTCTAAGGACCCGATTTTTTTAAAATGATGTCCTGATATGTAAAACCATAGAATTCATAATAGGGCGTACTGTTTTTCTCATGACTGTATAGATGTTTAGTAGTGACTAAAGCTTACTTAGACTGGTGGGACTGGTTAGGAACCATACAATAGAGGAGGACAGTATTGCAGATGTGCAGTGATCCATGAAACCTAAGAACAAAGGTGCCATTCCTTAGCACTATAGAGCTGCACACTGAGTTGTGATCAGGTGTAAACAGTTCATTTTCATATTACATTATCTTTTACCAGCTAAATAACAAATGTCATCTTTTGTTTGAAAGACAACATATACATTGTTTCTTGTTTTCTGCTTTTTTTATTGGACCAAGTATACAAGAGAAGTACATTTTCTTAATCACTTTATGTTATCTCGGGCTTTGACACAGTACCATGCTATTTTTGCTATAGATGGATTTATGGTTTCAGGTGACTGTTTTGACTTTTTGGTTCAGAATTTTACAGTGATTTTGTAAGGCCCTTTTAGACAGGCCAAATGAGCACTCAAATGTTTGTTTGGACAATCATTGGCCTGCCTCAGCACCTCTAAAGCCTCAAAAATCATTTGTCAACAGCCCATCTCCCCATGCAAACAGAGGGATGCACTACCAACAATATGCAAACTGTAGGGTGGATGAATAATCTTAGTAACGATCATTCATCCCCCAATGCTTTTTGCATTGGGCTGGGTAAAAGGCCCTTTAAATAAGCACTGATCGACTTGTTATGCGATCGATCTGCACACTTTGCAGGCTATCGGCCCATGTTAAAGGACCCTTACTCAATCATGATATTTTCATGACCTCTTTCCTCAAATTGTCTCACACCACAGCCTTTTACTTTCTTTGGTACTAAATCAGAATGTATTGAAGCATACGTTGGGAAAGAAAGATCGGCATATTGGATTTCAACATGCAAAATCCATTGTTCCCACAGGAGATAAGCTGCAGCTAGGCACCTGGCACCTTATATGCCTCTCCCTATTGAAAACACATGTACATTTGGCTGAGCATTCATGGATAACACTGACCAGTGGGGAGTTGAAAAGAATAGTATGAGCATTAGGCTGACAACTTTTGAAAGCACCTTTACAGTACACCTCTAGAATGACCGTGTTGTCCAGTATTAGAAAAATATGGCTGCTTTCTTTTAAACACAATGTCCATGGTTTGTGGCTATCCATTAAAGCAGGGATGCACAACCTGCGGCCCGGGGGCCACATTCGGCCCTCGATACCATTCTGTGCGGCCCCCAACCATCTGGTAACAGACATGTATATCTATGTCTTGTGGCTGCTCACATGTATCTTTCATGTATTTTCCCATGAGATGGGAGTACTAGAAGTGTAACCAGACATTTATAATATATACTATATGTTCAATATGCCATAAAAATAGTATATCAGTTGGTAATACCCCATTAAGTTTTATTTTCGGCCCTTGGAATTGGTTCAGGCTCACAACGTGGCCCCCAGCCAGAAAAGGTTGTGCACCCCTGCATTAAAGGGAATTGTGCTGAGCTGCAATGCCATTCTCAACCTGTAGACATGTATGGCACTATTTTTGGAAAATAAGTGGCCATCTTTTTTTAACCTTAGACAACCTCTCAGATGAGTAACCAAGATCATCCAGGATCAGTGTTTTGCCATGTGCTTGAGCCTTCAGAGTTACAGCCTATATTGCCTTCACAGTCCTGCTGGCTGCAGAGCTTAAAGGGCTTCTGTCACCCCCAAAACTCATTTTTGGGCATATTAAAATCCTTATTGGACGACTATTCCCTATATAGGGCTCCTTACCTTGTTCTGTGGCTTGGTTTCACTAAAAATCGAGCTTTTAAAATATGCGAATGACTTCACTACCAGCAAGTAGGGCGTAATATAGGGAATAGTTGTCCAATAAGGATTTTAATATGCCCAAAAATGAAAAATGAGTTTTGGGGGGTGACAGAAGCCCTTTAAATCTCTCAAGAGCCATGGCCTCTGACTTGTTTTATTGAAATGTATTACAAGGGCTGTGTAATTTTTGTTTTGTATCACTTCTGATACATACCGTAGTTTGATTGATGTAAACCTGCATGTTGTATGGGGAACATTTTTTGTAATTGTTAATTGTTGGTTTGTAACAGCTGAAACTTTGTATGTACATTATATGTATACATAAGCTGTAAAATGATGTTCAGTCTGTGTATTCAATTTAGTTTTCACATTTTTAAGATTGGTTGCACATCAGGACCACAAGATTCCCATCGACCATTCAAGAAAATGGGCCACAGCTCCTGTACAGCATTGCCGAGCAGAGTGCCATCAGCTGTGCCTGATACTTCGGGTCACCCTCATACAAATTAATGAGCATGAAATGAATACTAGACACAAACGGGCACAAGAGCATTGCAACCTCCTATTGATTGGGGTGAATATGGATATCATAGAGAGGGGTCCTCCCTGTACAAGCAATTTCCTTGTGGCGAACTTCACCTGCCATTGTATTACAAAAATGGCCATTCATCTTAATGACCTCATAAAATCACAGATTCCCCCTGCAAATTCGACTGTTTTCAAGGGATGCTGGGAGGGGGACCTGTGACGATCCTCCTGTAGGACACATCCTGAAAGGGGTTGCCTGTAATGATAGGACCCATTTAAGGCCTGAGCTACATTTGACATTGTTGGATATCTTTAGTTATGCAATTGTGATTACAGCTCCTTGGTCTTGGTTGAGAACTGGTAGGAACATCGCCTGTAGAATCCAGGGGTCAAGATAACAGATCAGGGGTCCACATCACCAGTCCTTTTGTGATTTCTGTGACCAGAGAAGCATAAAGGCTCATCTGTAGTGTTGAGCGCGAATATTCGAATTACGAATTTTTTTCTCGAATATCGCAATTTCGAGATTTCGCGAATATTTAGAATATCGTTCTATATATTCGCAAATTCGAATATTCGTTTTTTTTTTTTTATTATAATATTTTTTTTCTTTCCCACTTCTCTAAAGTTGTTCTTACCTGTCCTTTGGATTCCTGGCTTCCTGGCTGCTCCAGTCAGTGGTGTTTTCAACTTACTGCTATATTCCATATTAGCTAAATTACAATCTAATCTATATGTGTATTTTACGAAATTTCGCAAGTTGCGATGCGAGTAATATAACACGAAATAATCGCATGAAGATTTCAATTTAGCACTGCTATATTCCATATTCTAGCCTAATATGGAATATAGCTGTGCTAAGTTAGCACTGCTGTATTCCATACTAGGCTAGAATATGGAATATAGCAGTGCTAAGTTGAAATCTTCATGCATTATTTCGTGTTATATTACTCGCATCGCAATTTCGGCTTTTGCAAATGTTCTTAATATTGCTCTAACTTCGTCTTTTAGAATATTACGAATATTCTAAAAGACGAAGTTAGAGCAATATTACGAAATTTCGTAAAATACACATAGATTGTATTTAAGCTAATATACTGCTATAGTAATATTTTTTAATAGTGTACATATTTTACAAAACTTAAGTTCAGAAGAGGCAAAAAAAAAATTAGAGGCAAAAAAAGGGATTATAGCAGTATATTAGCTAAATTACAATCTATATGTGTATTTTACGAAATTTCGTAATATTGCTCTAACTTCGTCTTTTAGAATATTCGTAATATTCTAAGAGACGAAGTTAGAGCAAATCACGAAATTTCGTAAAATACACATATTAGCCTAGCCATAGTCAATTAGCATAGGAACGTTGCCTTATACTATCAAGATAAATAATCGCAATACGCGAAAAAAAAAATCGTATATTATTCGCGATAATTGGAATAATTACGAATATTCGATTTCGACGAATATAACACGAATATTCATTCGAATATTCGCGAAATATCGCGAAATCGAATATGGCACCTCCCGCTCATCACTACTCATCTGTCGCATAGAGAAGACCGCTATTATAAGTGGCTCATGGTAGACCCTGTTACATATTTTAGGAGTTTTGTTTCTGTAGGTGACTTCAAAGGTCATGGCACTGGTCTCCACAATAACATTGTCTAGCACGGTCACCTCTGGAAGCCGGGCCTGTTGCTAGGTGTAGGCCTAAACTAATACAGGCTTTGTCTAGCAGCATTTTGCCTACAGTAATGTTCATTAGGGAATCTAAAGGAATTTCTAATAAGTAATCACAATGGGAGAGATTTCTTTATGGAATTTCTTTTTTCACCTTATTTTATTCTGTTTCATAACATTATGATCTATAAAGAACAGAGGGAAACTGACACATATAATTTAATATGTTGCTGGTGCCTCGAATATAGCCCTTGACTCTTTCAAATGGCCATACCTCACATTCAGCTAGAGCTAGAAACACATACATATCACTCCTTTAGTGTTTGGTCAGTGATTTTCATCAGTGATTTTTAGCCAAAACCAGGTGCGGCTCTAAACACAGAACAGGAGCAGACCTTTCTTTATACCTTTGGTTCACATTGTCTGATAGAAATTACTGACCAAAACACTGACATGTGAATGAGGCTTTAAACAAATGGCATTTATCATGTATAAAAAGTTAATACAAGGCACTTACTAATGTATTGTGATTAGGGTTCAGCGAACCAGAACTGTAAAGTTTGGGTTCGTACCGAACTTTACAGTGTTCGGCACCCGAACCCGAACATCGGATTTGAGTTAGATCGTGAAAACTCAGATCCGACAGTATATTCTAACACAGAGGCGTTGCTATAGTGATGGGGACGCTTCAAGTTAGAATATACTGAGAACTGTGGACATAACGGCAATTAACCCTCACAAAATGCACGATCATGAAAACTCAGATCTGAAAAAGCTAATACTACTATTTTCCGTTATAACCATGACTTCAATGGGGTTCGGGTCCAAAGTTCGGATCAAGTTCGGGTCCCGAACCCGAACTTTTTTTAAAAGTTCGTCCAAACTTCCCGAACATCTAGGTGTTCACTCAACTCTAATTGTGATTGTCCATATTGCCTCCTTTGCTGGCTGGATACATTTTTCCATCACATTATACACTGCTGGTATCCAGCTGTTACTGACCACCCTGCAATCCAGCAGTGGTGGCTGTGCTTCCACACTATAGTAAAAAGCGCCAGCCTGTGTACTGTCCCGGAGCTTGGTGCCTTTTCCTATAGTGTGCAAGCACAGCCACCACTGCTGAATTGCAGGGTGGTTGTAACCCCTGAAAATGAGCAGTATATAATGTCATGGAAAAATTAATCCAGCCAGAAAAGGAGGCAATATGGACAATCACAATACATTAGTAAGTGCCTTGTATTAACTTTGTCTACATGATAAATGCCATTTGTTGATATGAGACAACCCTATTTTAATTAAAATGTTCCTGCCCTTTGCTTCTACAGCTCCTGAGCAGGGAGGATAGGAGTGGTAGTGGTGGTGAGGATGGGAGTATTAGTATTCTTTTGGAAGTCCTCCCTCTAGTGCTTCCAGGGCTGTGCAATGATGGAAGGGGCAAATTTTCTTCCACTAGGGGCACACCCGGGACTTTTGGGGTCTCCTGCCTGGTGGTGGCAGGAGTGCCCTTTGTGTTAGAGGGATGTGTAGCAGGGTGCAAGGCAGGAGAGCAGGTGGAGGTGTCCATTGGATGGTGGAGACAATGACCAAACCCACTTGGTTAGATTAGTCTGCATTTACTTAATAGGCGATAGGGAATGCATACAAATACAAGAAATAGGCACAGTTCTCAGATATTTTACAGAGTAGGCTTTTCACAAAGGCTTTATATAGGACATGGCTGTAATGATGATTCTCCCTGAGTTTCTCTTTCTATAGGTGCTAGTAGCCTCTCCAAAATGACCAAATGTGTGCAATCACTCTCAACATACTTTCTGTAGTACCCAATTGTGGGGTGCAGTCCTAGATCGGATGGTCGGTCCGTTGCGATAGTGTGGCAGGCACCAGAAGCAATTAACCCTCACAAAATGCATTAAGGTCCAGAACCGTAAGCATTTGTTACCTTTAATGTCTTTTTCCAGCACAGAATTTTTAATGGTCCTCAACCTTCTGGAAATATGCTGTGCTTCCTGTTCTCAGGGTATAGTCCTTAGTAAAATTGCTTTTCTGGCAGTTTTCCACTCCCAGGAATGAGGAACTTCTTGGTCTACTTAGCATCCCCACACACACCAAAACAGGTCTTCACTGTAGCTTGTTTACTGGCAGACGCTCTACAAACCAGGGTGGGCAGTCTGTCTTCTAGCAACTACACCAAGGACTGCCAATTTAACTATTTCCTACCCATACATAGCCTTGTGGGATATATAGTGCACCGATCCATGCACTTGCCATTGAAACAACCCCATTCACATGAATGAACTCATTTTCAGCTGCAGAAATTTCTGCAACAAAATCTGCAGCTTGCGAAGGCACCGTAATACTGCAGCCTCTCTTAACAGTTCACACTTACAGTGTGAAGGGGAAGGCAAAAAACACCAAAAGAAGAACAAGAGTGGATCAACAACCCTTCTCCAGTCATCTAGTTAGTTTTAATGCATTATTCCAAACACAAGTATTATTATGGCACCAGCCACTGTCATATCAACCCGCAAACAGTACAGTACATTGAATTCATTTAAAAAAAAAAAAGTCTATTTTCTTACCTCCTGGCTAAATTATCATCATTATTATTATTTTTAAATAAAAATTGGGTAAAGTATTAACTTTTGGCAGAAGGAGGGTTTCCCGGAATTTGTAGTAATTATGGAAAGTCCCCTGCAGTCAGGAATCCACAGCAGGCATACATGAAGTAGATGGGAAGTTTCTGCTGTGAGCATGCTGTGGCAGGACAATATCCACAAACATTCTGTAGACAAATTATTTCATAAAGTGTTTGCCCACCTGAGCCCTACTGTGAACTTTGCATCTTTTCATTTAGCTCATCTTGCCTTTTGATCCGTCCTTGTGTTGGACTTGGATATTTTCACTTTATTTTTACTTAACATTGTACATAATATATAGTTGTGATAAACTTTACTTATATGGCACCAACATATTCTGCAATTTTGCACTGGTCAAGGACTGGGCCAATCATTGGGATCAAACACATTCATAGTCCGTCCCAGTAATTGGAACATGTAAGCAAACTCAGAAACAGCTTGCTGTGCTACACTGTTTCCGTAGCTCATATGCACTGCAATGGGCGCTACAGAAACAGGTCTGTGACTAGGTCGGGTTACATATGGGACACGGACTATGGTTATGTGACATAAGACTCCTCAAAGAAATTCAAAGCACACTTGGGAATGTTAAACTTAGGTTCAATATTGATTGTACAGGAGGATAAGCTCCTGTGTCTTGAGTTATCTTAATTTATTAGATGGATTGTATAGTATTCATATGGAAATAACATTTTCCCATATTAAAAAGGATAAAGATACAATAATACATTTGAGGGGTTTAGGCAGCATGCCCTTTGGTAATCTGGTCATAGATGCAAAGATTTGGCAAGGAAAAGGTAAATGTGTTATCAGTATTTGTAAATGTCACATGTATCAAAGGTCATCCAAATTTATACTAAACTCTAAATACTCGGCCTATTATTGTTAAATGTCATGACTGTTGGGAAAATAGAAACCCAGAATCAAGTAATTTTTTTGTACAGCCTTGCATTTCTGTAGCCTGTCCTATCCATTTTTTTATTTATGGTATGAGCACTTCTCCCATTTGACCCAGGTATTTTTAATTAGCAGGAAGCTGCCTAAGGGTTAATAAACTTCTTGTCAATTTGGTTTTTGAGACCACATGGAGAGGTGCAGATATTGGGAGGGGAGGCTAAATGGGTACTCATTGTAACAGCGGCTCCTGTGTGTCGCTGTTCCCCTGCTTACCGCCGCGGACCCGGGCGCCGTGTTCAGCGATGATCTGCTGCTAGTGTTTCCTTTCAGCCCTGGCCACAGCATGCTTGCTGCTTGTTACCTGCAGTATTTCCTTAAAGGCCGGCGTGCGTCACTTCCTGTGTTTTTTTTTGGGTTGGATCATGTGGCCTCGCCAACCAATCCTAGCCCTCCTGCATGTATATAAGTGGCTCAGCCCCCTTCTCCGATGGCTCAGTTTCAAGGTCCTTGTGTCCTGTTAAGGTTCCTGATATCCGCTTGTGTTCCTGTCTTCCTGACTATTACTTGTGTTCCTGGACTCTGCTACCTATTTGATCCCTGCCTGTTTGCCCTGACTCTCCTGTTGCCTATTCAAATTGCCTGACCTGTACCTGTGCCGCCTGCCCTGACCTATTGCCTGTCTAACTTCGCCTCTGCCTCATCCTTCGATCCTGCACTGTTGCTCCTCTGGTACCTTTCTCAGGTACTCCTGGACCAGCTGCCTCGTGCTCCTATCCTCCTCAAGAGGTAGCGGCCTGGTGTTCCCCTCGGGAAAGTCTACCCCAATATGAAGGGTACTGTGAAGATTGAGGGGTTCACTTAGACAATGCCCTTAAAGGAGGTCGGATACGTGGCACTGTGGGTTCACACCCGCTGGTTTGTGACACTTATTATTACAGGACACCAATGGAGCCATGAGTATGTCATTGCTAGCCCTGCACAGGCATTACTTGTCGCTCCCTGGCCGTCTTCACTGGGCTCTGGCGGTACACTGTGCCCTGACAGCGAACAGCGTCATGGCGTAGCATGCGCTATCACCTGATTCTGTGTGAGGGTGATCTGGGGTCTGTATGAATTGAGGGGGCTTATGTGGGTGTTTATGAAGCTACTTTAGGAGCTGATCTGGGGGTCTGTATACATTTTGGAGCTGGTCTGCATTCTGTATGAATTGGGAGGGGGGGGTTAACCTGGGGTCTATATAAAGTTGAAGGCTGATCTAGGGCCTGTATGAATTTGGGGCTGCTTTATGAGCTGATCTAAGTTCTGTATACGTTTGGGGGCTGATCTGGGGTCACTCTGTACAAATTTCAAGTCTGATCTGGGGTCTTATGTATTAATTTTTGGTGTCTATTCTGTGAGTATGTATTAATTTTGGTCTTTCTCTGGAGGTCTAGCTTGATTCTGGGGTTTCATCAGGTGTCTGATAAAATAATAAAAGTAGTGATATTTTTCCGATCCCAAGCCACTCTCCTTCCATTGTTTCCTATGTCCTC
This sequence comes from Bufo gargarizans, assembly GCF_014858855.1. Lineage (NCBI taxonomy): Eukaryota > Metazoa > Chordata > Amphibia > Anura > Bufonidae > Bufo > Bufo gargarizans. The sequence continues at coordinate 109,237,696 of NC_058082.1, read as the reverse complement.
ACTGGTCTCTGCGCTTCCAAGTCCCTTTCAACTTGGACATGTGACTGCTGTGTTTAGTCATTGGGAAGTGTGCGGTGGGGGATCAATAATTTATCACAACTTTTATTGTTTTAACTTTCTAAGCAGTTTATAAAACACTACATGGCTGAACAGCCCCAAACCCCATTAAAGAGCTTGTGCAGGAGGTATATATTGATGACCTTTCCTCAGGATTGAGTGAATCAAAGTCCACGAGGATAAATTCGATTCACTGTGAAGCCTAATTTCCTTGTGTTTTGTGGTAGCGAATCGATTTAACCTGAAATAGTTAAAAAAAACAAAAAAAACGTACCTGATCCATTTGCTTGCGACGGACTGGCCTCCGCCATCTTGCTTGAAGATCTTGCATGTAATCCTGTGTCGGCATATGAGGTCGTCATGGGCCATGCGAGATTTCGCCCCAGATCTTCAAGCAAAATAGCGGCCGGCCAGTCGCTAGGAAATGGATCAGGTAAGTATGATTTATTTTGTTTTTTAATTTTACACTCTGTTATTTATATCAGATGCCGTGATCATGTATGAATGCAGCAGCTGAGGGGTACAATGACGGAGAGTGGAGCAATCACCACTTTCTGTCCATGACACCCAAAAAAGAAATGCGCTTTACTTTGTCAGCAATTTTTTTTGTCAAATTCGTTGAAGCAGCTGAACCAAATTTTTGAATAATTCGCTCATCTCTTTTCAGGATGGGTCATCAATATCTGATCAGTGAGGGTCCAACATCAGGGACACCGACTGATCAGCTGTTTGAAGAGGAAGCAACACTTCATGCGAGCACTGCTTCCTCTTCATTACACTGCCAGTGGTCTCGGAAGTGCAGTGTAATTACAAATACTTGATCAATTCACTTGAATGAAGCGAGTACTTGTTATTACAGTACGCCACCGCTGCAAGGGAGACAATGCATAGTGTAATGAAGAGGAAGCAGCGCTCTCATGAAGTGCCAACTTCTCATCAAACAGCTGATTGGCGGGGGGTGTTGGGTGTCGGACACAAGCAGAAAAGATATTGATGACCTTGTCATTAATAAATACTACCTGCACAGCTGCTTTAATTTAGAGTTCTGATCTGGGGTTTGAATCTTTTTTCGGGTCTGTTCTGGGGTTTAATGCCTAAAGTCTGCTTTGGGTCCCATCACTTCCTAGGTCTGTATATGTGTCCTTGGGCACTTTTATTTTGGCAGTACAGTATTTGGAGTTATTGGACAGTGCTGTCCATACAGTAATATGGTCACATAGGGCAGCAGCAGACACAGTATTCGAGGAAGCTAGAGGATGACAGTGTTAGAGGTGGCAGCTGAACAGGGGGTGGGGATGGACAATAAGCCAAAGTCAGAGGTGTAACCTAACACTTAACTCAAGCCGACACCTAAGGGTACTTTCACACTTGCGGCAGAGGATTCCGGCAGGCAAAACTGCCTGCCGGATACGACAATCCGGATGCAAACGGATGCAGTTGTCAGACGGATTGGATGAGGATCCATCTGACAAATGCATTGCAATACTGGATCCTTTTTCCGGTTGTCATACAGAAAAAACGAATCCGGTATTTAATTTTTTCACAAATTTAAAGTTCTGGGCATCTGTTTTTCCTGAACACTTAGGGCCAGATCCGGCATTACTGCATTTCAATGGAAAATAATGCCGGATCCAGCATTCCGGCAAGTGTTCCGGATTTTTGGACGGAAAGAAAACTGCAGCATGCTGCGGTATTTTCTCTGGTTAAAAAACAGAAGAGGGACTGAAATTATGCATCCTGATGCATACTGACCGGAATGCACTCCATTCAGAATGCATTAGGATAAAACTGATCAGTTTTTTTCCGGTATTGAGCCGTGTGACGTAAATTAATACCAGAAAAGAAAAATGCTATTGTGAAAGTACCCTAACTCATCATTTGTGGGCAATCTGCTGCAGAGAAACAAGGTGGGTCATTTACCAAAGATCAGCACTTTACTTTGATATCCCCTGCACTGCTGGAGGAAGGGCCTTATTTATCCCGAAGTGCAGACTTGCCATAAATTAGGAGCACCTTTGACAGTCTCTGGTGCCTGGAGTCAAAACTACACCAGCCCCTGACTGGAGTAGTTTTCACTTATGTTTTACACCTGTTTCCAGGCGCAAATGTTAGTAGATTTGCAGAGACCGATAACTGAATGGCATAAAAATTGTGTCACACGTATTAAAAAGTCAGAAAACAGGGTCTTACAACATTTTTACGCCCAAAACTGACCACTGTTAGTAAGTCACAGCTAATAAATGTGTATAAGGAAGAACAATGCCACTATCAATTACTTGTCCCCATACAGTAGATCGCTGCATGTAAATGAAGATTTCCTCCACTGACAAGTAGGCAGTTATTGGGAAGGAACTCTTCCGTCCCAACAATCGCCTACCTCATTGGGCCGTGTAAACCAGCCTTTAGACTTTTTGTAGCACTTTTGATTGATTTTTAATTATTGAGTGACAGCAGTAGTGCAAAACAGTAAATGACTCAATAGTTAAAAATCAATCAAAAGTGCTACATAAAGTCTAGGTGTAGCCCCAGCCTAAAGGGTGTATTTATTAGACTGCCAGATTTTCTGGCAGATGATTGCTAACGAGGATTCCTATAATCGCTAAAAAGTAGGGATGAGCAAACTTGTGTTTTCAGGTTTGGCGTACAAGCTTCAGGTTATCTAAGAATTCCGTTATGGATTCCGCTACCACAGACCATAAGTTATGTCCATAACAGAATTCTTAGATAACCGGAACCTTGTACGCCAAAGTTGAAAACACAAGTTCTCTCATCACTACTCATTATCGATCATCTGGCAGTCTAATACTGCCTCCAAATGCCCGATGGACGAGCAATTGTGATTTTTAAGCATGGTGCCGGCGGCAGATTGTGCTGTGTAATAGCGATCTGCTGCTGGCACACCGCTGCCCTCCATGGGGACAAGCGATGGCATAGCTATCGCTCCTCCCCATGTCATGGAGGACATTGCTGCATGTAATAGCAGTGGTCTCCTCCGCTAGTTATATGATGACTGCCGGGAGGGAACGCTTCCCTCCCGACAATCGCCTGTGGCATGGGGATGTCTAATAAACCCTTAAGAAGTGATCTCTGCATTGTTTGCCATCCAAAAGAACACCTGAGGCACATGCCCCTTTAGATTCCTCTTTTTCACGCCCCTTAGTAAATGAAACACACCTTGAAATGATGCTTGGACCAGCCAAGTGACAAAGGGCAAAGATGTTATCAGTGTGTGTAAGGGGTGGGGTGCTATAGAGAATAAATACGAAATCTAGGCTGATATGAAAGGGAGGGGAACCTGGAGTATAATTAACATAATAGCCATGGTTTACCTTTAAAGGCTGTTGAGAGCAGAGGTAGTCTTTAGGATTTTTTTCTTCTAATTGTTAACTCCTTGTTTGCCTGCGTAGACTTGGTTGGGTGTCTTAATATCCCATGATAGACACGTTTATAACAAGAAATTACAGTCACTGCCCTGACAATAATTGGGGAATATCTGATAATGCACATCAGTACAGAGCAGATCCCCATGAATCGACACTTGTACTTATTTGGTATTCAGATGAATGATGCTTTGTAAGAAGACGCTGCCAAGAGCTGAATTGTGCTCATTTAAGGTAGCAGTGATACTGAACGTTTCCTTAAAGGACCAACAGTCCTGAAATACATGTTGGTTTACATAACAGAGATACTAATGGCTAATGCAGGGGGTCTGTTGTTCTACAAGAGAGGCTTCTGGGAGTGTCGGCTGAGCATTTATCTATGTTAGACCGGGAGAGTAAAAGAAAAAAAAAACTGCATCAGGGACTGATGATATTAGAAAGTGGGCCAAGGGATGATGGGAGGAGGAATATGCCAGAGAATAAGATCCTTGTGCTACAAATAAACTTAGAAGAACATTAAAATATCAGCTGCCAACATATTCTGCAGCTTCGAAATCCAGGATAAGAATTTTTGAAATGCAAGAGAATTGTGACAGTGTGACTAAAAAAGATTTAGGAAATTCAGGCTTTCGGGAAGTGCTTGAGTCAGATGCTTTGCAGAATCTTAAAAAAAAAAGATAAATCAGATGCATGGTTCTTAAAGACATTGCCTTTAAGGGGTATTTCAAGATTTTACAGTTGATGGTCTGTTCTTAGAAAAAGGCACCAATATCTGATTAGTGGAGATCTGATACCCCACATTCCCGATCAGATGTTTTGGGCTAGCTCCAGTGTCAGAAGCCGCTCAGAGCTGATTACTGCAGCATTGTTCCCATTTACTTCATGGGATCAGTGCTGCAGTAACCAACTTGTGGAGTCGAGACTTCTGACACCAGAGTGATTGCAGCTAGTGATGGGAAGTTCGGATCTTTCAGATGAATCGGTTCATTTGAATCAGCTCATTCAAATGAACCGATTCATGAATCGGATCTTCGGTTCACTTTATGAGCCGGCAGAGGCAAGTGAACTGAAGATCAATGCGCATGCTCAGCTCATCGAATCTTCGGTTCACTTGCTGAGTCGGCTCTCAAGTGAACCGAAGGTCAGGAGGGACTGGCTTCTGGCAAACACAGCTCTGCTGCAGTGAAGCAGACTGTGATAATTGTCTGAGAGTTTTAGTTAAAAGAATCGTGTCACCGAGTCCCTACCAGACTTCCTGCTCTGCTACAGCATGTAGCAGAGCTGTGTGTGTACAGGGTGCATGTAGCAGTGTAGCATGATGCTACACTGCTGCATGCACCCTGTACACACACAGCTCTGCTACATGCTAGATTAATGCCCCCCCCCCTTCCCCCCGGACGGACGGACTTACAGGGAGCCGCAGAGCAGGGAGCCTGGCAGGGACTCGGTGACTCACGGTTCTTTTAACTCAAAAGAATCAAATGAGTCTCTGACTCATTCTATTCTTTTAACTAATAGACTCAGACAATTCTCTGAGTCCCTGCGACTCCCCCTGTGCTGGTAGGCAGTGCTGGACTGCAGGCTGCCTCTGATTGGTTGGAGGGCGGGGAGGGGCGGGGCTAGCGTCCACTGGAGGCTCCTATTACACTGCCTGCTGCTGATCTGACTGAGCCGTTTCACTCGGATCGGCTCAGTCAGAGGAACCGACTCTTCCGGATCAGTGAACTGAATCGGTTCAAAAGAACGATTCGTTCATGATCCGGACATCACTAATTGCAGCACAGCTGATCACCAGAGTTGTGACATTTCTGACGCCCACCGATCAAATATTGATGGCCTGTCCCGGAGATACCCTCAATAGTAACATCCTGGAATACTCCTTTAACACAGCTGAAGTGTATTATAAGTACTGTAGTTGATTAGAGGCCAATGACTGTTATTCCATTAATTTCTTTATATCTATCCTATTTATGGCCAAACATTTCTTGACACATAGCCATGTAATCTGCATAGACATTGGTAGTAATATGGTTCATACTGAAGAAATATCAGTGTCTGATCTCACAAATGCTCTTTTGCATGAATGGGCACAAATTCCCACAGACATACTACTAAATCTCGTCAAAAGCCTTCCCAGAAGAGTGGAGGCTGTTATTGCTGCAAAAGTCAAACCAACTGCATTTTAGCACCCATGATACGTGTATATTATTTTATACATCTGTGTATGTGTCTATGAAAGCCTAAGATAAGCTAAGACCTTATTGCTCAGTCAGATGCCTTAAATAATGGGTGGCGGCCATTGGCTGGGAGCAGATCAGGCCCTTTAAGATGCAAATCGTTCCATTATACCTTATCTCTGTGGAGGTTTTAAGGCTCTATTACACTGGCTGATTTTCTTGGCTGATAATCGCTAACGAGTGTTCGCATAAATGTTCGTTAGTGATCATGTTGCAGTGTAATACTGCGGTCTATTGCCCAAGGCAATTCAGATTTTTAGGCATGCTTAAAAATCAGCGCTTGCCGGCGGCAGATCACGCTGTCTAATAGCGATCTGCCGCCGGCAAACCACTAGACAGCATGGGGACAAGGAGGAGTATGTAATAGCAATGGATTCCTCTGCTAGCTAGAAAATGATTGCAGGGAGGGAACGCTTCTCTCCCTGCAATCATTTTCTAGCTAGCAGAGGAGTCCATTGCTATTACATGCTCCTCCTTGTCCCCATGCTGTCTAGTGGTTTAGTGGCGGCAGATCGCTATTAGACAGCGTGATCTGCCGCCGGCAAGCGCTGATTTTTAAGCATGCCTAAGAATCGACTTGCTCAGTCAGCCTGTGTAATACAGGCTTTACCCTTGATCTTGGCTCATAGTCACTGATGAAAATCACTGACCAAATCAGTATGAACTAGGCCTAAGGGCTTTATTACACCAACAGATTATCTGACCAATTTCTGTCCAACCAGACCAATAGATGGTGTGTATAACACTCTGTGTGTGTAAACGACAATCTGGGAAATGATTGGTAAGAAAATCTGTCAGATAATCTGTTGGTGTAATACAGGTCTAAGACCTGGGTAGAGCACACACACCAGTGGCTATGCCAGGAGGGGGCAGAAGGATGGTAACACACAGTTGCTAGAGAGGTGGGTATTCTGGTGACCAAACTCCACAGTGCCTGATGATTTATAAAATAAGGGCTCATGCACATAATAGGGCACAAGCACCTACTATGGAGTTGAAGGCACTCTACTGCAAGTACCTCCAAGCAATGTTCTATAGAACACCCCCACCACTACCAAAAGCAAAACATTTTCTGCAACTATATGAAATTCAAGGCATAGAAGGTTCATAATGTTGCTGCCCAAGTGATTTAAGAAATAACATCATGGATACATAAAGGTTTTAATGCTTATTATTTAGCATTTTATTCAGCCACTGATTTCATTCCCAGGCCCAGCTTCTGGAAACTCTTACACCATTGGAATGCATTAGACATACAAATCCATATAAGACATGTTTACAACAGTTACACTGAAATGTTGCAAATCTTCAAGAGAACAATTATTCTGTTACAAAAGTGGATTAACGTGAAAGCGCCAGTTCAAGGGCCTGGAGTAGTTGTCACTCAGTGAGATGAAATGATATGTCTATGCTGTCTGAATGCTTGACGTAGACGTTACTTACTATTGTGAAAGGATTTCAAACATCTAATAATATTCTGTTTGTAAACCCGGGTCAGGGTATAGTCAGCCAAAAGATGCCTTGGCCAGCAATCAGAGATTTAACTTCAAGGTCCTGGATTGAAATGCAAAATCTGTAACAAGGCCATCACCTACCATGTGCCATTTACAAGTGCCTTATGTGGCAGGTGCTTTTGGACCCCTGAAGGACGCCAGGGCTTTGGTGCCATTGCAACCTTTGCACCCCCTATAGCTATGCCTCTGCCAACCATGGAAATAGTTGATGATCTAATGAAGGGAATTGGTCACCAGTCACATACCTGCATATCAATCCAAATTACTTTTTTGATGTGCACTTGCCAGCTGATTTCAATTTACTTTGCCCCATCTTGATCAGTTTTTTATTTTATGCAAATAGCCTCCTAGGTGCAACGAGAATGTTGCCTTTGCACCTAAAGCTGTGCTCACTTTTCCTTTTGGCTGACCCCCCCCCCCTCCCTTTTGAGTGACAGGGCCATGCGGTGGAGACATAATCTCACCTAACAGTTTTTTTTGCGACTGCATGTTCACCTTGGGGATCAGCGCATGCGCAGTACAGGAATGATGCTTGCTAGGCAGAAGGAATCTATACTGTGCATGCGCTGATGATGTCACTCCACACCGGGCACAGATGGACTTCAGCATTGAAGTGCAACAGCAACACCCTTGTTGCATCAAGGAACTTGTTTGCTTAAAATATAAATGTGAATATCTCTGTAATAGGGCCATCAATTGAGATGGGGCAAAGTGCGTTGAAAATAGATGGCAAGCGCACATCTAAAAAGTCGTTTGGATTGATATGCAGGTATGTGGTGGCAGATTCTCTTGAACATGCACATTCTGTATGGTAGTTGTTTGATTTTCGAAAGGACTTTGTTTCCGTCCTGCATAACGGAAACCAGACGGATCCGTTATGCTTGCCCATAGACTTCTATTATGACGGATCAAAACAATATGCCTCTTAAAGGTTTCCGTTTTGCATTCCGCCTGTGCATTCCGTTATATTCCGTTATAAATGGAACCTATGACGGAATGCCATAATGCTAGTGTGAACCCACCCTAACTTCTTCAATCTTCTCTTTTATCACAGTTGATGTTTTGTTAATCGTCCTTTGAGCGAGAATTTGGAAGCCACATAGTAGTTTCATCAGATCCTGAACTATAAAACCTCTATTCATATGGCGCTGACATTTTCTGCAGTACTTTACAATCAAGGGAAGCAGTAAAGATACAAATACAGTTGTGAGAAAAACTAAGTATGCCCTCTTTAAAATTCTATCATTTTATGTATCAGGAAGGACACAATAAAACAAATTGGTCCTTAGAAGAACTTGAAATTAGGTAACTACAATCTCAGATGAACTAGAACGTATGACAACTTATAGCGAGACATTATTTATTTTACAAAAACTAGGCCAAAATGCAGAAGCTGTGTGTGAAAAATTAAGTACACCCTTACTGCTTCCATAGAAATTAAGGAGGTAAAAAGCAGCCAGGTGCTGCAATGTAAATGCTCTTGATTAATTGATCAACAGAAAGTGTGACTACCTCAAGAAAAGCATAAGTCTTGGTGCTTTGCTAGTCTGGAGCATTCAGACATGTACACGCCATCATTCTCATCATTCACATAATGCCAGGAAAGGCATGAGCAATGATCTTAGAGAAAGCAATGGGTGCTGACCATCAATATGCAAAAAGTTATAAAGCTATTTTCAGACAATTTAAAGTCCATCATTCTACTTGAGAAAGATTATTCACATGTTGAAAACATTAAAGACAGTTGACAACATTCCCAGAAGTGGATGTCCCAGCAAATTCACCCCTAGGTCCGACCTTGCAATGCTCAGAGAAACTGCAAAAAACCCAAGAGCTACATCTAAGACTCTACAGGCCTCAGTTATTATGTGAAATATTCAAATTCATGACAGTGCAACTAGAAAAAAACTGACAAGTATGACTTGTTTGGAAGGGTTGCCAAGAGAAAACTTCATCTGAACAAACCACAAGAAATGTTCTTTGGAAAGATGAGACCAAAGTGGAGATGTTTGGCCACAATGCATAGGGCCACATTTGGCAAAAAACAAACACAGCATATCAGCACAGACCTCATACCACCTGTCAAGTACAGTGGGGGTGATGATCTAGACACCTTGTAGCCATTGTCGACCATGATCTCCTCTGTATACCAAAGTATCCTATAGTCAAATGTGAGGCCATCTTTCCAACAGCTAAAGCTCAAGCAAAACTGGGCCAAGAAACAGAACAATGATCCCAAGCACACCAGAATCAAGGTGTTTCAGTGGCCCAGTTAGAGTCTAGACATCCACTCAGTAGAAATGCTGTGGTAGGACCTTATATTAATACATAAACAAATGACCACAAACCTCTATGAACTCAAGCAACATTGTAGAGAAGACTGGGCTAAAACTGAGACTGATAAAATCATACAGAAAATAATTACTTCACGTTAGTGATGCTAAAGGTGTTTCTACAAGCTATAGATTCATGGGGTGGACTCGGTCTTTCACACATGGTTTTCCATTTTGGTTTAATATTCGTTGAATAAATAATGAATGGTGTAAGGAAATGAATCTGGTGTGTTCTGTTGTTCATCTGAGTTTATATTTACCTCATTTTAAGACCTTCTAAGGACCATATTTTGTTTTATTATGTCCTTATACGTAAAAACCATAGTATTTTGTTTTTCTCATGACTTAATACTGAGGCATATACAACTGACAACATCTGACAATGAAGCAAAAAGTAATGAGAGGACCTTGACCATACAATATTCTAATCTTTTTTTATCTATACGATTATCCTGAATGTTCACTGAATCTTCAACTTATGAACAATTCCAATGAGTAGGGCCTGCCTTATCCAGACTCAGAAGACTTGTCCTGCTTTGTGCCAGTTCCTGTCTTCCATTCTTCACAAATGTAACTGTGAATGAGTAGGAGATACCAGAACATATGTTTGACAGAAAACACCTAAATGACCACATTTCAATAGTTTAATACAGTAATAATACAAATCTTTATTTATATAGAGCCAACATATTCTGCAGCGCCTTACAATTCAGGGGTTCATGTACAAACAGTAATAAATAACATAGCAACAGACAAGTCGATTATTACAACAAGAGGAATGAGGGCCCTGCTCGCAAGATCTTACATCTACGAGGGGATAGGGGTCACACAAAAGGTAGAAGTGCTTGTTATGTACGATAGTCCATCCATCTTGGGAGAATAGGGGAGCAGATATAAAGCCACATGAGCCGGTCAGCAGCCAATATACGAAGTGCTTCTGGGTGCAGTGGAGACTCAGCTTCAGGGAATGATAAATGGGCTATGGGGAGGTTATAGCAAGGGAGGTGATAGGCCACCCTGAAAAGATGTGTTTTTAGCAGACGCTTCAAACTGTGCATGTTGTGATTAAGCCTGATTTCTTGGGGTAGGGCATTCCAGAGAACCGGTGCATCTCGGGAGAAATCTTGGAGCCAGGAGAGAGATGTTTGGATTTTTGTGGAAGTCAGTCGTAAGTCATTGGCTGAACGGAGAGTACGAGTAGGGTGGTAGACAGAGATGAGGGAAGAGATGTAGGGTGGTGCAGCACTATGGAGGGCTTTGTGGGTGAGGACCAGCAGTTTGAATTGGACTCTATAGTGTATGGGAAGCCAGTGCAATGACTGACACAGGGTGGAGGCATCAGAGTAGCGGTTGGACAGATAGGTGACCCTGGCTGCTGCATTAAGAATAGGTTGGAGAGGGGAGAGTCTGGTGAGGGGAGGCCAATTAATAGTGAGTTGCAGTAATCAAGGCGGGAGTGGATCAGGGCAACAATTTGAGTTGTTGTTGTTTCCATAGTGAGAAAGGGGCAGATACTAGAGATGTTTTTGAGGTGCAGACGGCATGAGCGGGAGAAAGATTGAATATAGGGGGTGAAAGAAAGATCAGTGTCAAAAGTCACCACGAGACAGCGGGCGTGCTGCCTAGGAGTGATGATGATGTTGCACACCGAGAGGCAGATATCAGGTTCAGGTAGGTTAGTAGATGGAGAGAACACAAGTAGTTCAGTTTTTGAAAGATTAAGTTTCAGATAGAAAGAGGACATAATGTTAGAGATGGCAGAGAGACAGTAATGCAGCAGGTGTGATGTCAGGGGATGAAGTGTATAGTTGTGTGTCATCAGCATAGAGATGGTACTGGAAACCAAATCTGCTGATGGTCTGTCCAATTGGTGCTGTGTACAGAGAGAAGAGGAGAGGGCCTAGGACTGAACCCTGAGGAACTCCAACAGTGATGGGGAGAGGTAAGGAAGTGGGGCCAACGAATGATACAGTAGCGTAACTAGAACCGACTAGCCCCCCCACAGAAAATTTTTGAACGGGCCCCCTTCCCAGCAACACCTCCTCCCATGCAACCCTCACTTCTGCAGCTAGTCAGGATCACTCTCTCAGACCAGGTCAGGCAGCCGCTCCGTCTGTTTCCTACACGTGTATACTGTATGTAATGTCACTGTATATATTGTCACTTATCTCATTATATAATACTATTGAAGGGGCCCTAACAAAATGTTTCAGTCCTTCTCTCGGATGGGCCCCTTCTGAGTTCGGGCCCCGTAGCATCCACTTTCTCTGCTTACAATATAGTTATGACCCTGGTTTACTATAAGAAACATTAATGTAACATCAGATGACAACTGAACCAGTGGATCACGAGGTAGGATTACTAAACATCAGGAATAATCATTGGATGATGAGGAATCTAAATTAAACCACTGGACCATCAGGAATAATCTTTGGATCACAAGTTATGATAAGCCTCTGGATCACTAAGAAAAATCATTAGATCAAAAAGTATGATCTTTAAACACTGGATCATCAAGGATATCAGAATGGCGGGTCTGCCGGCACTCTAATGTGTATGGGGAGACCCTGGCTCTTCCATGAGAGATAATTTTGGGAGGAGAGAAGGATCGGGCGAAATGAATAGTTTTACTAGATCCTTTTGTTTTCTTGATAGATAAGCCGCCGTTACAAGGGTCTGGCAAGGCTTTCTCCCCTCTCCTCATAGAATACACACATGGGTAACCCAGCTGAAAGTGTATGTGTATGGGGAAACTGGGAGGGAGTTGGGAAAAATAGCTGAAGGCTGAGAGATCATTCATCCGACATCTATTGAATGTGTGCAGAGGGGGTGGGGTGGCTTTACTACTACCCGAGTCCGTATTTAAGTTAGTAGTACATAATTCAAATGATAAGCTGTCCACGTGTTTAGGGGAGCGTATCATTAATGACACAGCATTGGATGGGAAACATGATAGACTAGCTGCCTGGCATGAGAGAATAGGACATATTGGCTGGCAGTCTGAGCTGTCGTGACAGGAAGCAGTGTTTAACATTGCTGTGGGCACTACATCAAAGACAAATAATTAGACCTTCAGCTTTGGACGGGAAGTTGGTCCAGTTGGATATATGAGCGCATTATTTATTTTATTTGGGGAACAGAGAGAAAAATAGCTGCAATTTACAAGCAGTACAGAATATCCCCACATATTAATATCAGCTTTGATGATGGAGCCAACAGAAACACAACAGAACCGTCTGACCTGCCAAGTGCATATTTCTGTCGAACACTACTTTTAGGAATAAGTCAATCTAGAACTGGTGATTTTGACTCAATACAAGGTATCTGCATGTGTCTTATAGTCTTGTTAATACTGGTTATAGTATGCTTCCCTAATATTATAACGGACTTCTAAACCTGAAACATGTTTGATCACCTTGTGTGGTTAAAAAAAAAACTATTACCCCCTATAAGCAACAGGCTGAATGACCTCCGTGCATAACCAAGCTCCACAGTGCAGAGATATAAATGTATAAAGCATACGTTTTACTGAATCTTTTCCCACAATACCATATATGAATCTGCTCAGCTCCTCCTGCTCTATAACCTGCTGCCTACAGGTTGCACTGCATCTCATGGTGACAGGTCCTCTTCAAAGGGCATCTGTCTGCAGATTTGTACCTATGAAACTAACTGGCATGTGCTCATGGAAGATGAAGGCATCTGTGTTGGTCCCATGTTCATATGTGTCCGCATTGCTGAGAAAAAGGAAGCTTTAATATATGCAAGTGAGCCTCTAGGGCGTTGCCATTGCACCTAGAGGTTCAGCTCTCTATGCAACTGCTGCATCCTCAGGCAGTGTAAACATGATCACGCCTGGCCCTGTCAATCACAGTGGACAGGGAACTGCAATTGCAGAGAGAGCAGAGTCTTTAGGTGTAATGGCCACGCCCCTGTTGCTCCTAGAGGCTCATTTGCATCTATTGAAACTTCCTTTTTCTCAGCAATGCGGACACATATGAACATTGGACCAACACAGATGCCTTCAGCTGCCAAATGCACATGTAACAGGTCAGCCAGTGTCATAGGTGCAAATCTGCTGACAGAGGCCCTTTAAGTTTACAAAGAATTGCCTAGCCTCACTATAATTGAAACAAACTTTCCTCTGTGATTAGGTCTATACAGATTGTTAACTTCTGGTTGTAAAAATTCCGAACAGGATTATGCTCCATAGATTTGGGTTTTCATGTTGATTAGTAAAAGCAAGGGTGAAACTTTAAAAGATATTCAGGGGTATATAATGGTGAAAATTAATTGCATTTCATTCTGACATCTATATGAGTTAGTGCTGTGTATTATACGTGTTGTGTAATTCTTACCTTAGAAATTCTTTATGTCATAAGCAGAACATATGAAAATAGTGTATTTATTTATTTTATGCATTTATATAGCGCTACTATTTTCTGCAGTGCTTCACAGACATTAGCATCATACTGTCCCCAATGGGGCTCACAATCTAAGTTCCCTATCTGTATGTCTTTGGAGGGTGGGAGGAAACCCACACAAACACAGGGAGAAAATAGAAACTCCATGCAGATGTGTCCTAGGTTGGATTCGAACCTAGGACCCCCAAACCTAGGACCAGTGCTAACCACTGAGCCACCATACTGTCCAAGAAATTTATTGGAACAGCGTGTTGTGATATAGGTGAGATAAATGCCTGATATTCTGTATGATAAGTGATTTGTCAAGGACATATCCCTATGTATTTACATATGCAGCATATTCTCCAGTTCTGTACAGAGAATGGACTCAAATTGGATCAGATTTATCATTTTCACGCCACCTTGTTATCACAGGCGTACCTTGTTATCGTAGACCAGCGTACTAGGGGCGCACTGGGAACCTAAAATGGCACTGGAAAAGACCTAAAAGTGGCTCCAATATTGTAGGTGGGTCCACATTAACAGACGGTAAAGCAAAACAAGTAGATGGGGCAAATACAAGTTGCTAGGGTCTGTATTACCATATTGCAACACAGAATACCATCCCACAGAACCAAATACCTCCCCAGAAGCTGTCCCTCTGTGGTGGCCATCAATGCCTGCACCTTTGTCCTCCTCCTGCAGGTGTCTCTAATATGGATATGGAACAGGGAGCTTAGGAGGACTTGCTCTAACAAGGACACCTATAGCTTCACCAGTATTATATACCCAGCCAGCAGCAGTGAGGAGGGCTCAGGTGGCCCTATGGGCATCAGCCTATTTGGAAAATTCCTTGTAGGGTCTATGCCCAGTCCACCCCTGCAGTGTGCTCTGCTCGTCTGTGATAAATCTGACCCATAGCCTTCAGTGGGACTTGTGGGCTAAAGGCCTCCACACAGAAAAGTCATCCAAGATGGCACACAACCCTGTAAAGGTCCCTTTACATGGGACGATGTACAAGCAGATTGTCAAGAAGGAATCATTCCTTCCCGACAATCTGCTGATCACTAGCGGAGGAGACCGGTGTACTTACATGCAGCGATCTCTCCAGGTTATCGGGAGGAGCGATCGCTAATGCCATCGCTCTTCCCTACACTGTCTCGTTTCCCGGCAGCAGATTGTTTTTATACAGCACAATCTGCCACCAGGAAACGAGGATCTTTGTGCAGCACTAATGATCGTTTCGCTTGTTCATCGGGTAATCGGCGGTACAGTTACACCACAAGATTTACTATGAACGCTCGTTAGCTATGATCTTTTCAATTCTCAGAGCTTGTAAGGCTACTTTCAGCAATCCATCATAGCGCATTTGTGAAACTAGCCTAAAACAGATATATACAACAGCCTTTATTAAAAAGAATTAGGCCAATTATAAAGAGTGAACTGATATTAGAAAGACAATACTAGGTCGTTAATGGCTTAGACATTCCCAAGGTCATCATGAGTTAATCATTCTGAAAGTGGTCAGAATGCCTCATGGCTCAAGAATGTGCAGTCAGATTACCATGGATACAGAAAATGTTTTGCTACAGGATATCCTTTATTTTGTTAACTCAGGTGGGGGAGGTAGGTTGTTCACCTGTCCCTGTTAACAGAAAACTCTGCAAGAAGGGAGTGGAAAAAGGAGACAACTAAGGAAACCAGAAACAAGGATATTAATTATGGGGATTAGAAACAATGTTTTATTGCAGGCTTACCAGTCCCCCTCCTTAGGAATGTGCTCAGGGGGGAGGATATAGCAACTGGATGGAGAAGTCTCAGAACAGGTCACTGCTCCTGACCCCAGACCCATCAAAACAAACACCAGGCTCCTGTGATTTAATGGACACATGCATCAATGTCCAAGTATAGCCAAGGAGATAACATATCTCTTTTAGTCCTGCACTTTTTATAGGAGAACAACAAAGGGCAAAAGGTAACTGAGCATTCCCAGCCTCAAGGAATTTGGATTAAGTTAAACAAAAATTGACTTTTGTGAATAAGCAGTAAATTAGGGATAGAATAGAGAGAGCCACTGTCTATTTCCATTGAATTCTGTGCCCATTCATCGCAAAACCACTCTCTTTGCTGTAAAGGCAAACATTTAAAGGGGTGTCCCATCTTGCAAAGTTGCTTTCATTTTGTTCCTTCTAGCATATTAATAGACTTTCCCTTTGTTTATTGCTCGTCGTCAGGGGTTATGGCCACCACTGCAGTACTGCAGCGTTTACCACGCTTGCTCAGAGTCTTCCGTTCCTTGATGGGCTGTGGTGGCCGGGACCATGTTAGCGCACATATTCGCACATGCAATAACAAAAATTGTTTGCTGGGCTGGTATTCTTCCTTTACATGGGCACATCCATTGAACTATAGATTTATGAGTACTTCAAAAGAAACCTAAAAACCTCTTCAGACATGCCTACAACCAGTGACCCTGCTGCCTCTATACCGCCAAGACCAACTTTACCCTCTCCTACTGTGTCCTTCTCCAATACCATGTAGATTGTAAGCCCTCTGTACCAGTTTGTAACGTGTCTTGTGCTTACTGCAATTGTCTGTATTATGTATGTTTGTCCTTTTTCATATGTACAGTGCTATGGAATGAATGGCGCTTTAATAGTAATAAATAATAATAATACTCTGTGTATTTATTGTAAGCAGTCTATTGGGAATAAATCTCATTTTGGAAGCATTTTTTGACATTAAGCAATAATTGTTTCTGAATAATCCTCACTATAATCATCCAGTAAAATGCACAAAAAGATCATCAATAACTAGAGATGAGCGAATTTCTCAAAAATTCAATTTGGTTTGTTCGAGGAATTTTACAAAAATATTCAATCCGAATTTACTTGTGGCTAATTGCATTAAAGAACAGCTATTTCCTGGCTGCAGAGAGCCTGTATAATGGTGTAGAACAGTGTGCCTTGCAGTAACATGCATAGGGAGCATGCTGTGGTAGTGAAATAATACTGTGAGTCAGTATTGCTTAAACTACAGTGAAGGAGTTTAAGCACACATGGGATAGGCATAAGGCCATCCTTCATATAAGATAGGGCCAAGGGCTTTACATAGTATTCATTATATTGGGCAGACTAGATGGGCCAAATGGTTCTTACCTGCCGACACATTCAATGTTTCTATGTATGACACGCAGATGACAGGTGTCGCTCTTAGAATCACTGCACACTTCACTTATTTGGGCCATTATGGCGCCAAAACTGATCAAATAACTCAAGTGTGAACTCAGCCTTACAGGTCAATGTTAGCGCCAGGTATAAGACCCAAGATCCTACTATAGTGTGAAAGAGCGCACTCCTTTTACACCGTCATCAGCTGATTCCACATAGATGTCTACAGAACCTGCTCTATTAAACCCCTTATACAAGTAGAACCCCTGACAGAATGGAGAGGGTGTCAGCAGTAAGTTTGTGTTGATGTCACAAATTATTTTTCCCTCCCTCTGATTCGTCACAACAATAACCCCCCAAAAAAGGATCCTGTCTGTTAAGCATCCACCTTCACTCGGTCAACGTTTGGTCAGTAATCCATCAGTATTGCTAAAGCCCAAAAAAAACAGGAGTGGACCCAAAACAGAGATGACACGTGAATGGAATATTTGCATGTCTTCTGTGTTTTGTACCCACTCCTGCTTTTGGCTACCAAATCATAAGCCAATTCTGATGCAAAATAGGGTCCATGTCATACAGGCCTTACAGCTGCTACATAGACAGGATCCATTGTGCGTCTCATTTTTCCTTCCTTCTGACAGATCAGATGAAGGGTCAAATAAATGATGATGTCAACCAGGCCAAAATGGTAAAATAGTGTTTCAGTCATGGGGAGGGTAGGAACAGCATGAGAAGTCTACGTGGTGAGGTGGCATCAGCTTGAGAAGACCACAGAGTGGTGAGGTGGCAGCACCATGAGGAGACCACAGAGTGGCGGTGAGATGACAACAGCATGAGGAGACCACAGAGTGGTCCAGTGACATAGTTTTGAGGTGGCAGCAGCATGAGGAGACCACAAAGTGGCCCAGTGACATAGTGTTGAGGTGGTGGCAGCATGAGGAGACCACAGAGTGGTGATGTGGCAACAGCATGAGGAGATCACAGAGTGGCCCGGTGACATAGTGTTGAGGTAGCAGCAGCATGAGGAGACCACAGAGTGGGGAGGTGGCAGCAGCACGAGGAGACCACAGAGTGGCTTAGTGACATAGTGTGGCAGCACTGTATACATAGGATGTCTCGATAGTAATTCAGTTTGTCCTCCCTCTCAGTGGGTGTAAAAAAGGCCCCCATTTTTGAATGGTATCGAGGGCCTAACTTGGCAGAGAGGCAGTAGTGATCCTTCTGCCGAATGGTGACAAGTCAGCTGTCACTACGCAAGCAAGTGAGCATCCACCTGGCCATTTGCCCAAGTGACCGGGAGGGACTTCTGGCCTGCATCTCCACTGCATACTGCCACGATGTCTGGGTCCTCTACCTCGTCTTCCTCATCGCCCTGTAGCTCCTATGGCTGCTCCTGCTCCTCCTCACCTGTCACCTGTGTAGAAACCCCACCCTTTTCTCTACGCATTGCTTGTGCTCGAATGTCCTCTTACTCTAGTTCAGCCCCCACAGGGCTCATGTGGCCGTGAGATGTATTCGCCACGTCTCCTGTCCCCTGGCCAGCCAGAGTTAGCAGCATGTGCTCCAGGACATGAATCAGTGGAACGATGTTGTTCATCCCATAGTCCTGGCGACTGACAAATAAAGTGGCCTCTTCAAAGGGCACAAGCAAACGGTAGATGTCAGGCATGAGCTGCCACTGGCTAACATCATTACACAGTGGTTACACAGGGGAGTACCTCTGTCCGCCTGCATCATGAAGAAATCATTTATAGCCTTTCTCTGTTCATATAATCGGTCCAATATATGGAGGGTGTAAATCCAACGGGCGGAAACGTTGCATATCAGCCTATGTTGGGGAATGCCGTTCTGGCGCTGCAGCTCAAGGAGGGTGTGCTTTGCGGTGTAAGAATGGCTGAAGTGCATGCAAAGTTTCCTGGCCATTTTCAGGATGTCTTGCAGATGGGGTGAAGACTTCAGGAAACATTTTACAACCAGAGTGAACACATGTGCCATGCAGGATGCATGGCTCAGCCCTCCTTGATGCAGCGCCAACACCATGTTCTTCCCGTTAACGGTCACCATGGTTCAGATTTTGAGTTGTTGAGGAGAAAGCTAGGATTAGATTTCTTGATGAAGGATGCATAGCAGTTCCTCCACTGTGTGACTCTGTTCACTGAGGAAAACTAGGTTACACCGCCGTGCCCTGCACATGTGGTATGCTGGTGGAGTACTGTGAATTGTCCCTGCAGTGGAGGCTGAGGACACGGTGGAGGATAGGGAGGCAGAGGCGGACATTGTCGCAGGACCAACGGCGTGAGAACGTGGAGGCGGAAGCGGCGTCACCTGACCAAATTGCTAGTGTGGCTGGGCAGGAACCACACCTTGACCATAGTTACAGCACCACACGTTGGGGCTGCCGTGCACTTTGGCAGACACCGACAGGCTCAAGTACTGGCCCACCTTTTGTTCTACATATGTGTGCAGGGCTTGGGACTCTCTACCTCAGCTCGGCACAAGACATCAGTTCTCTGAAAGGTGCAGAGTCCACCACTTGGAAAGGGAGGGACTGCAGCACTAGCAACTTTGCCAGGAGCATGTTCATTTTCTGCTCCATTGGATGAGTGCATGCATACTGTTGTCTCTTGGCAATCGCTTCGGTGATCGATTGCTGACGGAATGACTGATGAGGAGTAGGAGGAGGATGAGCAGGAGCATCAGGACCAGCAGATGATGGGAAGGACAGACAGCACCTTTTGACTGAGGTGGTGAAGTCTTGACTGCATGAAATTGGGTGCGTGCCACTGGGTGATGCACCGGTTTCTGCGGCAGGCTGGACCACAACATTGGAGCCACGGTTCTCCCAAGCCACTTTATGGTGACGCTGCATGTGTTGACACAGGGAGGTGATGCCAACATTGGCAACCTGGCCACGCTTCACCTTCGGCCCACAAATTCGGCAAATAGCCATGTTCACCTCCTCTGTGCTGACTGCCTGCTACCACTGCCTGTGTCAACCCCTGCACTGCTACTTTCTGGGCCGATGGGCTCCTGTGAAGCGGGTAGTCTACCCCGGACACGTTTGGCTCCCGACCTCCTACTGCTGCCACCCTGCTGACTCACAGCCACACTATCACCCTGCTGGCTCAGCCGCTGCTTCACGTGCAAGCTGCCACCCTCTTCT
Organism: Bufo gargarizans; assembly: GCF_014858855.1. NCBI lineage: Eukaryota > Metazoa > Chordata > Amphibia > Anura > Bufonidae > Bufo > Bufo gargarizans. The sequence continues at coordinate 109,217,439 of NC_058082.1, read as the reverse complement.
CCTGATGAGGATGATGAAGCCCCTTCTTCACCAGCTTGATACTAGGACCTCAGGCCTCTCATTGCATCTCCTGCTGCAACGCCCCCCTTCTTCTACTGCCTGCGACAGAAAATTTTTCCCTTTGAAGGGCCTGTCACTTGTCTGTCTGACATACTGTATAATAAAATAATTAAATTAAAATTACAATAATACCCCCCAAAAAAGGCTGAAGTACAATGTATCTTCACCGCAGAACGGCAATTAAAACATATTCTTTTTCCTATTACTACACCCCAAAAAAAGAAATATAACAACCCCAATTCACCCCAGAACGGCTAATGGGACGTACTTATATTTCCTTTTAATACACCAAGTAAATGGCTGTAGTACAATGTAACGTCACCACAGAACGGCAATTAAGACATTTTTTTTTTTTCTGATTAATAAACTCCCCCCTAAAAAAAGAATAACAATTACAATTCACTGCAGAATGGATTATAGGAAGTAGGTTTGTTTTCCTTCAATACACCCTGTAAATGGCTGTAGTACAATGTAACTTCGCCACAGAATGGCAATTAAGATGTATTCTTTTTCCCATTTCTACACTCCAAAAAAGAAATATAACAATCACAATTCACAACAGAACAGCTAAAGGGACGTACATATACGGTATTTCCTTTTAATACACCACGTAAATAACTGTAGTACAATGTAACTTCACCGCTGAATGACAATTAAGACCTATATTTTTTTCTGATTAATAAACTCCCCCCCCCCCAAAAAAAAATTACAATCACAATTCACCGCAGAATGGATAATAGGAAGTATTTTTTTTTCCCCTTCAATACACCCCGTAAATGTCTGTAGTACAATGTAACTTCACCGCAGAATGGCAATTAAGACTACTTTCACACTGGCGTTTTGAATTCCGTTTGTGAGATCCGTTTCAGGGATCTCACAAACGGTTCAAAACGGATCAGTTCTGCCCCAATGCATTCTGAATGGATAAGGATCCGTTCAGAATGCATCAGTTTGGCTCCGTTCCGCCTCCATTCCGCTCTGGATGCGGACACCAAACGGATCCGTCCTGACTTATGTAAGTCAATGGGAACGGATCTGTTTTCACTGACACAATATGGTGCAGTTAAAAACTGATCCATCCCCCATTTACTTTTTTTTTAAAGAATAATGCAAACGGATCCGTTCTGAACGGATACATGCGTTTGCTTTATAGGTGCGGATCCGTCTGTGCAGATACCAAACGGATCCGCACCTAACGCAGGTTTGAAAGTAGTAGAAAGACGTATTCTTTTTCCTATTTCTACACCCCAAAGAAAGAAATATAACAATCACAATTCACCACAGCACGGCTAATGGGATGTACGTATATTTCCTTTTAAATGGCTGCAGTACAATGTAACTTCACTGCTGAACGGCAATTAAGACATATAATTTTTCCTTTTTTTCCCCAATTAATACACCCCCTAAAAAAGTAAAACAATGTAAAATCAATGCAGAACGGCAAATAGGACGTACATATCTTTCCTACTAATACACCCCATAAATAGCTGTAGTACAATGTAACTTCACTGCTGAACGGCAATTATGACATATATTTTTCCTTTTTGTTTCTCCTATTTTTTATATTTTTCCTTTTTCTCCTATTAATACATCCCCCCCAAAAAATGTAAAACAAAATAAAAATAAATGTAGAACGGCCAATAGAACGTACTTATCTTTCCTATTAATACACCCCATAAATGGCTGTAGTAGAATGTAACTTCACCGCTGAATGGCAATTATGGCATATTTTCCTTTATTTTTTCCAATTAATACACCCCCCAAAAAAAAAGTTCAACAATGTAAAATCAACGCAGAGCGGCGAATAGGACGTACGTATTGTAGAAAGGCGCTAGGGGCCGTCATTGATGGAAGGTATTTGTCACCGAGATTCCTGGCCTCGGTGAGGTAAGAGCCGGTAGTATTAAGTGTCAGCGGCTGCTAGTGCTGACTGACACTGTTTTGTTGTTAGTATGGCTGTAAAGCCGATCTGGGCCGGTTCTTACTGGGAGTATTCAAAGTGCTGGGTGGGTGGCCTCTCCCCACGTACCAGGCCGGGTCTTTTTTGGCCTATATAAAACCCTGCCAGCAGTCTCAGCTGGGTGTGGTTTTTCCTCCATCTGACAGAGAAGCTGGGGAGTCTCTTTGTTTTAGGACCTGTGAATTTGTGCAGTGCTAAAGGGCTGGGAGCTGCATGCCGGGAAACAGGCCCCTAAAGCCTGCTGTGGACTGCGGATGGAAAACTGCTAAACAGGTAGAGATTTTGTTCTATGGACATTGCATGGTGCGAACAAACACCAAGACTGTGAATGGTCATTATGTTTTTCCTTATGTGTGAATAAACACCGAACTGTTTAAGTTAAAGACTTTGTGATTGCCACTATACTGCGTCTGCTAGCCTGTCTACCAGAGCAAAACCCCACAGTATATTTCCTATAAATACACCCCGTAAATGGCTGTATCACAGAGAACTTGCACCCCAATAACAAGCAAGGTTTGCTGGAATTGCGGATGTGTCATATAGTGCAAACAACCTAAAAGCAGCAGTATAACTGCAATTTTCCTACACCTTGAATGATCTCTACCTGAACTTGTAAATCGTTTTTTTCAGCACAATGAAGTCTTTCCCAGCACTGTCCCTAGCGCCTGCTGACGTCACTCCCTGCACTAAGCACATTGGAAAATGTCTAAATCCAAGATGGCTGAGGCTATTTATAGGGCTGTGACATCACAGGGCTGGGAGGTTGCTGATTGGCCACATGCATGGCATTGTGGGTGATCCCTCTTTCCCAGAGTTCTTTGCTCCATGTCCTAACACGTGCAGCAGCCACTTTAGGAAAAAATGTGATTTGTTACCACGAAGCGTGAGGAAATTCAGCTTCAGTGCGAATCATATTTTTCCTGAAATTCAAATCGAATTCCACTTTGTCAACTTCGATTCGCTCATCTCTATCAATAACAGTAAAACTGTATACAGTGAAACCCATTTGACACAGCCACCCAAGATTGCACTGAAAAGTGGTCTTCTAGACATTGATCTTCTCCAAGACCCATATTCTGCGTATTGCAGTATATGGTGGAAGTAAAAATCTGACACAAGAAATCCGGTCCGAATGAGGTATCGTCTTGGAGGGATTTGGAGAGATTTCACTGTACTACCAATACATGTAGGTACCAAGAGCACTGCTCCAATGAGAGTCATGGCTAGGCAATGAAGAGGAATCTTCTCTTATGAATGTACTAAAGACTTGACTTACCTGGGTTATGATTAAGAACATTGCCTTTGAAACATGTTAACCTGTGGTGGAGGGTGGTGAAGTCTCATATATGTACTTTTAACCGGAATTGAAATAAATACATTTTATTCGGATGCTGGAGATTTTCAAATTTATTCAGTTGTGAAAAGGACGGGTCCGGTCCACTCCATGCACATGTATGGTTAGCTGGAACTCATTTATACTATACTATAAATGTTGACTTACCTCTTCTAATAACCACTGACACCAATATTGTACTTTACATGTATGGACACACAGGACGCACATGAGAAACACAACAGAGCCCATAAAGATGGCACAAAATGGGGAAGATGAAGAGTGGACCAACAGGGCTCTGTACGTATGTGTGGCATTACGCCCCATGACTCCCAAAGAAATGGCGATCCGATATGAAAATTGGTCGAACCTTTGCAAATGACTTTAAATTATGACAAGTGGATGCAAGCTCTTTTGAATGGATAGGTGGTTGTACATGAACACATCAGCAGCTTCTACATGAGCTCTTAATTCGGACATACAATTCAGGTAAGCATGGTGGCTCAGTGGTTAGAGCTGGGGTCCTGGGTTCAAAAACGACCAAGGACAACATCTGCACTGAGTTTGTATGTTCTTCCTGTGTATGTGTGGGTTTTCTCCGGGTACTACGGTTTCCTCCAAAGACATACTGATAGGGACCTCAGACTGTAAGCCCCATAGGGGACACCTTGAGGATAATGTCTGTAAAGCGCTGTGGAATATGTCAGCGCTATATAAGTTTGTAAAATAAAGACATGGTGAGATGCCTTAAGGTGCCCATACACCTTCAATAGCTGTAATCTGAACGCTCATTATTCCGAATGCTGTTCCTCCCAACTTCCCCATAGACATACATGTTTGGTGTCTTAAATGGGGAGAAAGGAGAAAGAGTATTTCCCTGGGAAACAAAAGGATTCAGCATTGAAATCCCAACCCTAATTTTATTTTCCCCGACTTCATGTCGGAGAAGAGTTAGTTGCTTGCATACATAGTGAGTGAATTGTCAGCCAGCTCCAAATGCAGATTTTGATGTGTATGGGGGCCTTTATTGACATACATAGGCCCCCCACTGTGGTATCCAGCCCTACCCTTCTCTATATACAATGTTCAGATCATCATCTCAACTCAGTTTATCACTTCAGTCACTAATGCAGGGACTAGGACAATTGTTCTAAATGTTACTAAATGTCATGTATTTAGTTGTCTTTATATTAGACAATATACTGTTTGCTAAATGAAAGGATTGATTCCCCTGGCCATCAGCACCCTTGTAATTCGGTTAGTGGAGATTCTTAGCAGTGATACCAATTTACTTCTAGTGTATTCAGCTATTATTAGGAGGGTTCGGGAAATCCGAAGGAGGAACCACCCATTTTCGCATACAAAGTGGCAATGTTGACTTTTTGGAGATTTCCAAAAGTAGACAATGACAATGGAATCTGCACAAACATGACTAAGCTGTTCGGACAGATTACATTTCTTGGCAGCTGTCCTGTTTTAGGTTAGTAATTGATAATATACAGGGCCGATGCAAGGATTTTTGCCAACACAAGCGAAGCTACATTTTGGCGCCTCCCATCCTCGCAGCTCACCTGGCCCTGGTTCCGTCTGCAGCCGCTGGCTTCTCCCCTGTGTGGTCCTGGTATCTTCTATCTGCTTCAGACAATTGCTGGTTTGAGGTCCGTAGTTTTTGCCCTCTAACACACACCTCGGTTTTAGAGGAGGATAATAAGAAAAAAATATTTTCCATTACACCTCAGGTAAGACCAGCAATAAGACCCCCAATGTTAATCAGACCTCAGCTCACAGCCCCAATCAGACCCCCAATGTTAATCAGACCTCAGATCAGACCCCCATGTCAGACATCAGCCCCCATCCATCAACCTCCCATGTCAGCCATCATGCCGCCATGTCAGCCATCAGCCATCAGCCCCCAATGTAAGCCATCATGCCCCCATGTCAGCCATCAGCCCCCCATATCACATTTCTCCCCCTCCATGTCAAATCACCCCCCTATGTCACATCAGCCCTCCATGTCACATTACCCCCCTATGTCACATCAGCCCTCTATGTCACATTTCTCCCCCTCTATGTCACATTTTTCCGCCCTCCCCCAGTGTGCGCCCTAAGGCAGCTGCTTGGTCTGCCTTATGGTAGCACCGGCCCTGATAATATAAGGTGGTTGTAAGTGTTGATCAGAGAAAGAACCTCATTATGGAGAACAGTTGAATTATTTTATGTTGAGATGGATGAAACTTCAGTCCTTGTTTGTAAAAGGGAATTTTAGATGACCATCTTTATAATAAATGATTCCGATGAGGGGCTGATTGCAGGTACACCATGTTTAGCCGGATATTTCCTTATCCTGCCGGAGCCCATTGACTATAATGGGACGCGACAGGGATCCGGAAGGTCTCTGGAATGAGTACAAGCACCGGTTTTTGTCCGGCTGAATCACGGCACCCATGCTGGAAACAAGCCCGATCCCTACCAGGTCCTATTATAGTCAATGAGGTCTGGCGGTACTTCGCCCTATTCGGCTATGCCAGATATGATGAACTCTGGCAGGCTGTTCCTCTTCCGGAACATTCTGCCAGAAGATTATAATGTTAGTATGAAACTAGCCTAAACCATGCAAAACATAAAGGCAACCTTGGTCTAGTAGAAATTACAAGCACAAAAACAGACCCTTATCCCGATGTTATACTGGTAGAGCATGTCAGAACTGGTATTTCTGCTTGTGAAGAATAAGACAGCGAAAATCATTATTCTTAGTCATTGATCACTCAGGGTGTTGTCTAAACAAGACAGACCAGTTACTTATAAACCGTTATAGTAGCTGTGCAAATAGGCGTGGGCAGGTACTGTCTTATAAATTAACTTACCTTTTAGAATTTACCAACGGACTGATTCGATCGAACTATAAATTCTTTACAGAACATGGACACTGGACTGTTAGGTTGGTGGAATCACTGTGCAGAGCAATGTGATTTCATGTTGAATCAGCATAGTCTTAGGCCTCATGCTATCTGCCCATTCACACATTCATTTCTATGGGGCCATTCACACATAGATATTTTTTGCCAATCTGCGTAGCCGTTCTGCATATTATAGATCAAATCCTATACTTGTCTGTATTGTGGATGATAATAGCCCTTTCTATGGGAGTAAGAAATATGCAGAATGCACATGGAGGTTATCCGTATTTTGCAGATCTGTTGTTTTTAGACCAAAATACAGACGCGGTTGTGTGCATGAAGCTTTATACTTTTCTCATTTTCTGAGCCCACTCAGGCACCAGGGTCCAAATATGACTGCTACCACACAAGATTGTCATCCGCGTCCGCACGTCAGCGTCCGTTTTTTTCCTATCATTTGCATGGCAAACTTGACTTAGATTTTTTTTACTTTCCTTCATGTCTGGAGATCCTCCAAAAATAAAGGAAGACACACGGAAACAAAAACGGACACGGATCACGGAACAACGGAACCCCTTTTTGCGGACCTTAAAAAAATACTGTCGTGTGCATGAGGCCTAAGATGCAGTTTCGGCTAATGAATGGCTGAAGTTTTCCAGCACGGTGGATTACATTTTCGGCAGACAGGAGTCTGACATTGGCGATAGCTCTAGTTTCTCACAGGTCAGTTGGCCAGAATGGCAGACTTTAATCTTATGTGTAAGGCCACCTTTACCCTGGGTTCACACCTAAGCGTTCTGAAAGGAGCGCTCTGTATGCGTGATTGTACCGGCGTTTACAATCGCGCATACAGAGACAAGCGAACGCCCATTGTCGCGCGTTCCCGAAAGTCTATGTACGGGAACGTGCGACAAAACGCCCCAAAGAAGCTCAAGAACTTTTTTGAGCATAGGGCATTTTTTTCAGCGCGTTCAAACGCGCTGTAAAACGCTCAAGTGTGAACCAGGGCCATAGGGAAGCATTGGTTTTCATGTGTTGAGCGTTTTACAGCGCGTTTGAACGCGCTGTAAAACGCTCAGGTGTGAACCCAGGGTTAGACAGACTGCTTGAAGAAGATGGTATTACCGCCCAGCATGCATTGGCTGCCATAATAAATTCCTAACTTGCAAAAATATTCGTACAGCCACAGGTGGCAAATCGACAGCGGATTTTCGGCAGCTGAAAATTGCCACCAAATCGTTTATATTGTAATCTAGTTTTCGGTGCATAAATAGTGTGAATTTGCTGGCAATTGCTACCTTTTCAAATGGTGAAATCTACTGCAAAAATACACCGCATGATTTGACGTGCTGAGGATTTAAAATCCCCCCAAATTCTGTATGTGGGTTTGAAAAGGTTGAATCTTTCCGCAGCATGTGGATGAGGTTTTTTATAATCTCATCCCCTTTGCTGCTACTGTAAATGCCGCAGACTTCCGCACTCAATTCTGCTTCAAAAAATCTGCAGAGTTTATGCCACACGTGGCCATACCCTAATTGCTTACCACAAGGAGTAAAGGTTTCTTGAGATGGGGACTAAGGGCTCATTCACACGACCGTATAAATGGGTCTGCATCCGTTCTGAACTCATTCATTTCCGCATCCGTAGTTCTGCTCCGCGGCCCCGCAAAAAAGATAGAGCATGTCCTGTTCTTGTCTGCAATTGCGGACAAGAATAGGCATTTTCTATCACAGTGCCGGCCAAGTGCGGTCCTCAAATTGCAGAAACGCACACAGGGCCAGTCTCTGTGTTTTGCGGATCTGCATTTTACAGTAACACAATGGTGAAAACACTTAACCCACGGTGCTCTCTTGGTTGAAAGCATTCAGCTGCTCCTGCTCTAGATACACTGCTTACATTATGCATTAGATATGTGCTACATTGTAACAGCAGAGGGCACTCAACACTGACTCATGTGGTTGAGCAACTTACATAATTTCTATTGACACATTTCAGTCAAACTGTTTCAGTTCTCATATACTGTACTAAAGTCCATGGTATCTAAGGTGGCCTCACTAAAATCAATTTAACAGCAAAGGTCACTCAGCAACCAGAACGAGAATCTGACCACTGCTTCATAGGCAGATGTCCACCACCCGGACACCACTGTTTCACAGATGACATGGACAGACAGTAACAAGTAGCCCTTTCATGACACATACACATTCACACATCTCATAGGTCCTAGACTGCTATCCTTAGTGATTTACCATGCCATTTATTATGGACATGAGGATTCTTGAGCCTTAGTTATGTGTGTGAGATCTTCTGGTGACAGGCAATGCTATGGTCTTGTCAGCTTTAGCACTGAGCTGCAGACTCAAAGAGGAGAAAGCTGCACATTCCAGACCCATGAATCTTCTCAGACTATACATAAAATTCCAAGTCAAGTCATCTGTGCCATAAAATATCACAGCAAAGGCAAATATAGGATTTAACAATGCAGCAATAATTTTATATCAATTCAGTTTTCACAGATATACAGCACTGCTATTTAGCTCTTATCGTTATCAGACCGGTTTGTCTGCAGATCTGTATCTCTAGACAGTATAATCTGGAGCCAAACACCTTTGGATGTCTGTTCTCTGGAAACAGATAAATCATGTGGGTTGTAACTTTCCGCTCATATTTTACTGTTACTGAGATAAGCCAAACTGGCTTTTGTAGGAATACTCAGATAGGCAAAAGTATATGCTATTATGGAAATTTCAATTATCAGACAAAAATTTCTCTTTCAGTTATGCAAATTAATTGTTGTTAGACAGTCCTCCAAAAGAAATAGCGACCCATCTGTAGACAGCTATATTAAGGTTCTGAGTACAAGACGGTACTGATTGGCTGGGTGAGATGCAGCTTAGGCGAGGTACTGGTTCTAACTGAAGAGACCAAGTGGGTATATGGAGACTCATTTTTGGGCAATGCTCCATGGGAAGTATGCAAATTAGCTGGTGTCAACCAAACCAAAGATTCCTTCAAAAAAAAGAGTGACCCATCTGCAGACAATCGTTTCTTACCCCTCGTCAGTATAGAGCAGGATACTAGTTGGCTGGATAACATGCCGCTCAGGGGAGGTGCCAGTTCTCATTGAAGAGACCCAGCGGGTGTAAGGAGACTTATTTTCAGGGAATACTCCAAGGGAAAAATTATACTGATTAGCTCATGGCACCCAAAGACCCAAAAACAAGAATGACTGTACACTGTACAGCATGCTACTGATGATTGAAAATGTATCATCAGTTTAAGTTCTAGTGGTCCTCTTCATAGGGACAAATATAATTCAAAAATATTAACTGGATCCTACACTAGGTTTAGCCATAAAAGTTTGATATTTGTTGGCATATCCTAGCAATTTTGACATGATCTAACAAAAATCTGAAGCTTGGTAGTCCCTCAACATCTGCTACCAAGGGAACAAAGATCAGACGGGTTGGACTATAAAGACAAAGATAAGCAGCTCATGTGTTAATTATAGTAGCCACTTATCTCACACCCCTTATTTAAAGCATCATGCCAATTTGGTGGAAGTAAACAGGAATGTTTATGGTGAGGACGAGGAAGAACAGATTGCAAGCAGTTTGGAGCCCTTCACTTACGGACTTCAATGATGAACATTGTATTTGAGTCCCTTAGTAATTCATAGGTTACATTATCAGGTTCAGTGTGTCCAGTGGGAAAAATCTTTTAGGACACACTCTAAGAGCCTTCATCACAGATTCAAGATCACATGACAGAAACCTGACAGACTCCATTAAAGTCAATACGGTCCATCAGGCCCGGTTGTGTTCATCATGTAATGCATGGATGTCAAACTCATGGCCCTCCAGATGTTGCAAAACTACAACTCCCATCATTCCCTGATAGCTGTAGTATGCCCAGGAATGATGGGAGTTGTAGTTTTGCAACAGCTGGAGGGCCACGAGTTTGACATCCCTGATGTAATGGATCTGGTACTTCCTTTATTTACATTTTTCTACTCCTATAACAGGGCAGAACAAAATAAATAAAGTATGGCCTTGGCCTTACATGAAGTTACAATGTACGGTCATACACCACATTAGATGAATGTAGGCCAAAACAGCTGATATCAGGACTTGCTGACCACCTAATGTGCATGTGGCCTTCTGAACTCCGCCAACAGCAGAGAACAGGGGAAATCAGGCTCGGGCAGCTGGATCTCAACTACTCGATTCTTTTGTTCTCGGGAAGATAAGCCATTGCCAGAGGGGTCTGAAAACACCTTTTCGCCCCTCTCCCCATTCAGAACACATGCACACTTGGTGAAGCTAGGCACGCATGTGTATGGAAGGGTTAGGAGAGATAGCTGTCAGCTGAACAAGCGTTTTGATTACAGCTATCTAATGTATATGGCCAGTCTTGGAATGAAGAGGCCATAGTGCAGTCAAATATTTTTCTTAAAGAGAGATGCCCGCTGTGCAAGGAACAGCCCAATTCACTTAAATAGAGCTGTGTTGCAGTTCCCTGCACAGTCGGTGGGCTGAAGATATGCTGAAATACCTTCATAACTTTGTTTTTTGGATCAATGGGGGTCTAACATGTCAGACCACCACTGATCATAATGTTATTCTAGCAATATTCCATTACATTAAATGGTAGGATTACCCCTTTAAAGAACACTGTGACTATATAGCCAGGGAAACCCCTGGACTACCTTCATGATCATTGAAAGGGTATAATTATAGGGGTTGCAGAGCCAGCAGTCACATTCACAACGTCCCCACTGTCACATTAGAAGACACCAGTATTATATTGTCAGCTGAGCAGTCCTGTTAACCATTTTGCATTGGTGCACCGGCACAATTGGCGACTATCTGGGGACATTTCTGAAAATCAGTAGCTAAGGCTTCAGTTTACAAATGTTAATGTGTACTGCACTCTTCACAGGACTATAGTAACCGGCTGGATTGTAAAGTCACTACCATCTGCCCCTGGACACAGGCTACTAAGGTACATTTGCTATACTTAGCACTTGCTGTTTAATTAGTTTCTTCTCAGTTTAATATTACCAGTCACACTCTCTATCTCCCCAAAGTAACGGGAGGAAGTAGATACAGACACAACTGTCCCGCTGCCAGCTCACCATAAGGATACTTGCTACTACTTGTAAAAAAGAGCAGTTTCCATAGGTCACATAATTACTCCACTGAATACTAGCAATTCCGGATCCCTCCTGGCTGCTCATATATGTGCATTTTCCAAACAACATGAAATTGTCCACAAGAGCCATCAAAGCCAGGACATGTCCCAGACGAGATTTAACAATATAACCAGCAGTTTTCCTGTTATGAGAAATTTAGTGTTGTACAATAACGCCCTTCCTGACATGACAACCATGACACCTGGCAAAATAAGATCAAGCGGGCTGGGTCCCTGCCTCCAGTGTTTTACTTCCATGTTTTACAGCCTGTATATTGCAGAGCTGCAATCTCAATTCTAAAGCCTTCAGAGCTAACATTTTGCTCTCTGGTGATCTTCATTGTGAGAACACCGCTGTACAGTAGCCTAGTAAAACCTTTGTTGACTGTGTTGAAAGTCAACCAGCAAAATGATAAATTTAGCTCTGAGCCAGAATACAGGATGTAACGCAGGCTCAGTGCAAGACAAAACCAATGCATGAATATACCCATAATGCAGGGAAAACATACCCTTTATAGTATAACTCTGGGCAAAAACGTTAGCTAGGGGGCCCCTCTATCTGTATACCAACCAGCAGTGGAAGTATTGCTTGTGGATCCTGGTCCTGCAGTTATACCCTCCTTCATCCATCCCCAATTTCATACTAACCAACCAAATATAAGTTAGCAACAGTGGGAAAGATGGACACGAATATGGTTACAGGATCAGACTACTCACAGAGTTTGTAGTCTGTAACCATGGAGACACATAAATTGGGCTCATGCACACGACCGTTGTCGTGTCCCGTGTCTGTTCTTCCGTTTTCCGTGATTTTCTGTGGACCCATTGACTTTCAATGGGTCCGTGGAAAACTCAGCTAATGCACCGTTTGTCATCCGCATCCGTGATCCGCGTTTCCAGTCCTATTTTTTTCATGGACAACGGTTCGCGAACCCATTCAAGTCAATGGGTCAGTGAAAAAACACGGAGGCATACAAGATTGTCATCCGCGTCCGTTTTTTTCCTATAATTTGCATGACAAGCTTGACTTAGATTTTTTTTTTTACTTTCCTTCATGTCTGGATGATCTTCCAAAAATAAAGGAAGACACACGGAAACAAAAACGGACACGGATCACGGAACAACGAAACCCCTTTTTACGTACTGCAAAAAAATACTGTTGTGTGCATGAGGCCATAATGACAATTTGCACATTTTCCATTTTTATTTTACATGCATTGGAGCCGTAAACACCCTATACTCTTTTTATTGGCTCATACAAATGACCGTTAAGTGTTTTGAAGTCCGCAAATTGTAGATCCGCAAAATATATATACCAGACACATTTTGCTGAACGAAACAGCCAGACCCTAAACAGTCCTATCCTTGTTCGTAATGCGGACAATAAGACAGGTTCTATTTTTTGCAAAATGGCCATACAGACATACAGACACGGAATGCACACAGGGTCACTTCCGTTTTTTTTTGCAGCTGCATCGAAGTGAATGGTTCTGCATAGGGCCACAGGGAAAACTCCAGAAAAGACACGGAAAAGAAAAATACACTTGTGTGCATGAACCCTAAGGCCTCTTTCACACGGGCGTCATGTTTTTTCCCCGGATAAGAGGCGGGTGCGTTGCGGGAAAATGTGCGATTTTTCCGCGCGAGTGCAAAACATTGTAATGCGTTTTGCACTCGCATGAGAAAAATCGCGCATGTTTGGTACCCAAACCCGAACTTCTTCACAGAAGTTCGGGCTTGGGATTGATGTTCTGAAGATTGTATTATTTTCCCTTATAACATAGTTATAAGGGAAAATAATAGCATTCTGACTACAGAATACATAGTATAATAGTGCTGGAGGGGTTAAAAAAATAAAAAAGTTAACTCACCTTATCCTCTTGATCGCTTAGTTCTTGGTCTGTTCTTTGCTAGCTGTGGGCTGAATGACCTGTGGTGACGTCAGATCACATGCTCCAATCACATGGTCCATCACCATGGTGATGGAGCATGTGATCTGACATCACCACAGGTCCTTTAACCCACAGCTAGCAAAGAACAGACCAAGAACTACGCGATCAAGAGGATAAGGTGAGTTAACTTTTTTTATTTTTTTAACCCTTCCAGCACTATTATACTATGTATTCTTTAGTCAGAATGCTATTATTTTCCCTTATAACTATGTTATAAGGGAAAATAATACAGTGAATAGACTGTCACCTAGAACCCATGCGTGAAAATCGCACCGTATCCGCACTTGCTTGCGGATGCTTGCGATTTTCACGCAACCCCATTCACTTCTATGAGGCCTGCGTTGCGTGGATTATCACACCGCAACGCACAAAGAGGAGCATGCTGCGATTTTCACGCAACGCATAAGTGATGCGTAAAAATCACCGCTCATGTGAACAGCCCCATAGAAATGAATGGGTCAGGATTCAGTGCGGGTGCAATGCGTTCAACTCACGCATCGCACCCGCGCGGAATACTCGCTTGTGTGAAAGGGGCCTAAGGGTTATGTTTTATGACCTATTCATAGTATTTGAAATCTATGAAAGTTACCCCTTTAGAGGGTTTGCATGCACAGCTTCCTCTCTACTTTGTAGCCACCCACCTGTAGCCCTACCATGACTTACCTAACAAATGTTGGGAACCCCTCCTTCTCTTGATAGGTGGATGCTACAGTTAGATATCCTTAGACATTTGGTTCCTGTAGACATGCCATAAATTATGGATCGAGAATACTCCTTTTCTTGTGGTCTGAAACGTTAAATAAGAAGAATCCTTTCCATTTAAACATAGGCTGCTTTCTTTAGATATTGTGCACTCCTTGAAAAGTTGCCACTTACTTGGACAACAGACAAGAAGAAATTCGTTTCTCAGCAGTTAAAATGTTTTGTTAATGTCCTCTCATAAATTCCATTCAGTCACCCAGAGCCCCGGAAGGTCACCCTTCAGACAGACCTCCATACTAGTACTGCTAATCCTTCACTACTTTTATGAAAACACATTAGCACTTGTTGATGTCCCCAAGATAATAGCATAAAACAAAGCTCGCTGCTGTCCATTACACTGCTGGAGGTTCACATGGAGGTTGCCTTGCGAACATGTTTTAATAAAACACTGAAAAGGGCAAGACTAGAAAAAGAAAACACCAAAATATGTGGTCAGGATGAACTCTGGTCACTGGTGTGAACTATCTACAGACAGCATATATCTATAGACACCACATATGTACCACACTATGAATTGTAAAGTCTAACTGAATGTGGGCACATAGATGTAAGTAGATACATTTTCCAACAGCGTCACTCCGTTTAAAAGAAGTCTGTCACCAACAAATTCACAGGCACAAAGCCTTATAGGGCCAGCTGAGCTAGTTCTACAAGGCATTGAGCCTGGTTTAACAGTGAATTTCCTGGTTACGGGCTCCATTTAAACAATATAGCCTAATTTTATGACTTTTTTATAATCGCATATATATAAAGGTGCCTATAATTGTAAATTCAATACATGCCTAAATAGCGAAAGTCTTAATGGTACAGGCCATTTTGATCTTGGAGAATGAAGAAGTTAATAGTAGAATCCCTGGTGGTCCAGGGCAGTGAAGTTTACATGCTTTGTTCTTAGGTCCCTCCAGTGGTCCAGTCTTTGGTGGCCTATAGGAAATGGCCACACTTTAAACATGGCCTTGGATATGTACAATGTAGAGATAGAGATGAACAAACTTTCTGAGATTCAATTAGTTTCAGGTTCGGTGATCTTTTAAAAAAATTTAGTTTGCCCCGATTCTACCTGAACCAAAGTTTCTCCAATTGCCCTTAAAATTGTTAATTATTTTAATAAATTTTTGCTCTTACTGTCGTCGCCCCCCCCCCCCCCCCCCCCCAAAGGTCTTGGACTTGAACACAATGACAGCAATAGCAAAAAATGTCATAGTGACACTGACATACATAGCTATTGGTAAACACATGGTTGACAGCGTTAACATACAGCATGTTTAATAACACTCTGCACCATCAAATGTGTTATACTTTTATATATTACAAAGCTTCCCAAAAAATGTCCCTTATCTGGGGCAGATGATGTTTAAACACAAACGGTGTTAAATGCCTTAATGGGATTAGAATGACTGTCCATATCAAATGCACACCACCACTACACCATCCGTCCAGAGCCCAGGTATCACGAGGGTGTCAAGAGCCACGTCTGACTCCGTTATACCCGGGGTCAGGAAGTCGCAGCGGGTGGCTGCGCGCTCTATGTCTAAAAATAGTGCTGTTTCCTAATAGTAGCTTTTTGGGTTTGACTTGTAATCCTTTTTGTCACACTCAGGGATCTGTAGCTTCTCCTCCTCAGCTGTTTCTTGTCCAGCACTCCCAACCTCCTTATATTCCCCTCTCCCACTTCTCTGGTTACCAGATATAGAGCTTCCTGCCTGGACTTCTATACTGACCCACTGGAACTGAGTTGCTGTTATCCCTGGTTGTCGTACCAGAGCATTACCCTCCGGATCCCTGTTGGTTGGTTGTTGTCGTCCACCTTGCATTATTTGTTTTGTCAGTATTGTCTGTCTTCTCCCTAGTGTTTCCCTTTAGTGTTAGTGGTGCGGACTAGTGTTACTACCGCCCTATTCACTATGTAGGGCTCATTTTAGGGAAAGCCAAGGTTTTTGGAACGTGATCGGCGTACGGGTGAGAAACCCGTCTAGGGACGTCAGGGCAGTCAGGTGCCAGCCTCTAGGTGAGTTAGGGGTCACCATCTTTCCCTCTCCCTTGGACAGGGCCTTCCTTTTCCCTCCCTTTGCGTCACGTATGTGATCGGCACGCCGGTCGTGATACCAGGAAATTACATTTAGGCAAAGATGCAGAAGTGTGCCACATTTGCGGACCAACAAAATTTTCCAAATAGGAGTGGCACTCTTGCTTGCCTGGCCAAGAGTCAATTCAACTACAAAACCTAGACCAGAGCCGAGATGTAATTTAGGCAAAGGAACAGAGGTGCACCACATTTGCAGACCGTCAAGTAAAATTTTTCATAAAGCAGCAGTACTCTTGCTTACCTGGCCAACACCTCTGAAAAATTACATTTAGGCAAAGGTGCATAAATGAGCCACATTTGGAAACCCCTAAGTCACATTTTCCGTATAACAGCGGTACTCTCGCTTGCCTGGCCAAAAGTCCCAACACACCGCCAGGGATGCATCCCAGAAAAATGTAATTTAGGCAAAGGCGCGGAAGTGCAACACATTTAAGTGGTACAGCAGCAACTGAACTGCCAGTAACTTGGCCAGGTGGGAGTTCAGCTTGTACATAAGCTAATTGCTGTTCGAGAATAGATTTCTCATGGCTTCCTATTCCATTATATATTTATGGAGCAGAACACGAGGAGGAGGAGTCAGGAGAAGAAGCAGCTGATGATGAAAAAGGACACTGTACTGCTTGGGGATGCAGGCTGGCGACCACAAAGAATACCTGTAGGAGGATGGCAGACAGGTGCTCTGATTGAGAATGCTGGCCACTTTTATTTCTCCACAGGATCCTGTGATACCACCAAACTGGCACCCAGGTCCTGTCCAACACACAAACATTGTCATAGACCTCAGATTTCCCAACACTTTTATCAGAGTGTAATATTTTATGGTGGGTTCCTTGGCACCCCTTCCGATTCCCAGATCTGTATTTGCCCCTAGTGTGCCACTGTCGCTACCACTGCCCCACCATCACTGTGGCTACAAGTGCCATCAGCACTACCACCAACACAGCTATGCATGGGGTCCTTCGTCTCTCACAGAACCTTCTGCTCATGGCAGTCCAAACCCTGAGTGCTCCCACACAAGTCATTAACAGGGAGACTCTCTTGACTATCTGCCAGAGTGCTTGGAGGGGTTGTTGTTGCCTCTACTTAGGAAAAAAAGGCTTCCCACTAGAAGGGGGCAGTGAAGGACAGAAAGGACACAATTAAAAGGGTTCTCTGAAGTTGCAATTAGGAGGAGCAGGAGGAATACTGTGGACCCTGGTTCCAAGGCATGTTGTCAGACTCAGAAGTGACCTCCACGTCATCCTGCCATGACTGGGAGGAGGAGTGAGTCAACCAATCCACAATCTTATCCTCTTTCTCCTCAATGGTAATTGTGGGTCATTCTGAAGCCAGGGAGAACTGTGGCCTACTACCACTACTTCTGGATGGATAGCTGGTGCTGCTACTACCCATATTCTGGTTCTGGGAGGAAAAGGCCTTTTGTTTTGAAACCTTCCATATTCTAGACATTTTATTATAAAGCCTAATGCAAACTCACAATCACAGTCACACAAATGATGAAACAGTTAAAGAAAAATTGCAAGCGTGTTTTATGTAACTTGCAATTAGGTGCAATTAAATGTCCTTCCTGTTCTACAAACACAGTGAATACTGCTATTGACAATTTAATTTGGGAATAATACAGTTTCAAAGAAGACATTTCTCTATTGTAGAACACAGCTTGTAAACTTGTAATGCGACTATTCCCCCCCCCCCCCCCCCACACGCCTACACCAACTATATATCGATGTAGGAAAGGCCGGTGTACGATTTTGCTACTGTGTTATGTGCATTGAAAAATGCAATTTCAGAAAAATACCTTTCTCTACTGTAAAACACACTTTGCAAACTCGTAATACGATTATTCTTAACCCCACACCAATAATATAACAATGTAGGAAAGGCCAGTGTAAGATTAGACTACTGTGTTATTTGCTTTTAAAAATGAAGTTTAAAAAAAGACCTTTCTCTACTATAAACCACACAATGCAAACTTGTAATGTGATTATTCTCCCCCCACACACACCAACAATATAACGATGTAGGAAAAGCCAGTGTAAGATTTGAATTTTGACCATTGTGTTAAGGCTGATGCGCACAAACAATTGTTTTTGTTTGTTTCCATGCTGTTTTTTGTGGCCCCCTATACGGATCCATTTACTTAATTAAAAAACAGAATGCACTTTGAGTGCATTCCATTTCCATTGATCCGCCATTGCCACAATTTTTTTTATCACGGACAAGGATATTGCAAAGCAGACAATGGTCGTCTACATGAGCCCTTATTTGCTCTTAAAAACATTTTAATTTCACTTTATATAAAAATGTTGTTTCTTTGCTGTAAAATACAGACATAATGCACAGAAAGAATACTATTGGGGTGCTGTGCTGACAATAATAATATGTAGAAACTTGAGATTTGGGGGGGGGGGGAGACAGCTGTATCTCTGTTCAAATGAAAAAAAAAAAAATTCTTACAGGTGTCTGGTTTTGTGGTGCAGAACAGCAAGAATGAGATTCTGTAGCTGCTGTATTATTAAGCAGCCCCTCTACCCTCATTTCCTCAAACTGCTTTGCCAGATACAAGTCCCTAGTATTCTACACAATTATTTATTTCCATTCTTCCCCTACACTGTCCCTGTTACCCTAGAGCAGGGGTGTCAAACTCAAATTCATCGGGGGCCGCATCAGCAGTTTGGTCACCCTCAAAGGGCCGGTTGTATCGGACTTATGGGGGATCTGTGGGTGACACTTATGGGGGATCTGTGGGTGACACTTATGGGGAATCTGTGAGTGGCTCTTATGGGGGATCTGTGTATGACAGTTATGGGGGGGATCTCTGGATGACACATATATAGCATCTTATGCTATGTGTCATCCACAGATCCCCTCCATAAGTG
This sequence comes from Bufo gargarizans, assembly GCF_014858855.1. Taxonomy (NCBI): domain Eukaryota; kingdom Metazoa; phylum Chordata; class Amphibia; order Anura; family Bufonidae; genus Bufo; species Bufo gargarizans. The sequence goes on along the minus strand of NC_058082.1, from coordinate 109,198,317 downwards.
TCCCTGTAGTGAATGACCCTCAATACAGGGGCTAGGGGCCGGCATCTGCTTTTATAATGACAGCGGGGCCCGTGCAGTGACTATTCTACTACACGGGCCCCGCTCACTGTATAATCGTATCTCTAATAGTTAATGGTTACCGTATGTATATAATCGCATAAGGAGCGCTGTGTATTACCGGTACTTACAACTACAAGCGCTCGCCGAGAGGAGGGAGGAGGCAGGCCGGGAGGACAGGCGCTGGCAGCGTGAGTCATACATCATGCGCCCACACCACCTGCTTCATTCATAAAGTGGGCGGCGCAGGCGCGTGACGTATGACTCACACTGCCAGCGCCCATCCTCCCAGCCTGCCTCCTCCCTCCTCTCGGCAAGCGCCTGTAGTTTTAAGTATCGGTAATACACAGCGCTCCTTATGCGATTTATTATCACTTCCTGCAGGGGCCGCCTGCAGGAAGTGATAATAAAAGGTGAAGGCTGCGGCCGGCGGCGGCTACGCGGGCCACATGACGAGGTCTGACGGGCCGCATTCGGCCCGCGGGCCTTGTGTTTGACACCCGTGCCCTAGAGGATATGCTTGTTTGTGACTCTATATACTAAGATCGTTTTCTGTCAGACACTGCACACACCCATCCGTTCTCATTAACAGCTCAACACACAATGATGTTCTGCTCAGGCATCTCCCTGCCTGCTGCTCCACTAATTGGCTGATCCAGGCTGGCTGTCAGCCTGCGAGCCAATCAGGAAAAGCACTGCGCGCTGTTTTACTGGATTAGGGTCCATTCACATGTCTGCAACTTGGGTCCGCATCCGTTCTGCAATTTGGCAGAACGGGTGCGGACCTGTAGTGTCCTACTAGGTAAATGTGGGCACTACACAAGGGTCAATTGGGCCACGTTGTTCCCCACCTTTTGTGGAACAGGGTCATTGTATTTTATATGATGTTTTTATGTGTTTTTCCTGTTATCTCCTGTACCAGGCCTGTTAGGGGTAGTTCCTCCTCCTAGACAGTAGAGGGAGCTAGGGAACCCCTAGTATATATTGTCAGGTTCAGGACAGGAAAGAGTCAGTTAGTCCCGAAGGGAGTGAAGCTAGCACTTTAGCTAGAGAGGAGCTGGGGTGCAGCTTCTAACATGCAGCTAGACAGTCCAGGATACTAGCTCACATCCAGGGGAAGAGTTTGCCTTCTGTGAAACCAAGTTCCTTTAAAAGTTCAGTGCAGAGCCAAGTTTATTCCAGCCAAACAGAGAGCTGAAGGACAGAAGGATATTCTACAGCAAGGAGACATAAACCAGAGGAAGGTTTCCCTACCCAAGGATAAAGCCAGCAATAGGGCATACGGTCCTTGGAGAAAGCCAGACAGGAACTGAGGAAAATACAGCCTGATCTGTAAGTGTTGATCCCTCTGAGTATCTTGCAAGGACTTTGCCTGCCGTTTATATATAAGCCTGCCTGTCACAACCTTTTTCATGTGGAAATAACTAAAGAACTGTAAATAGTTGAACTGTTTCAGTAAAAGGAAGTTCTGGTTCACTGCAACTTGTGTTCCTCAATTATTCCTACAATAAATCGGTGTGCCACCGTTACCGGCACTGACATCACGAACTTAAAGGGATCTTGCCACCAGCACATTAAACCTGCAACACCTAGGGCACCTCACCTATCACCCGGCCTGGTCCCTATACATAGAGAGTGCCCCAGAGGATCTCTGTGCCAACCTCTTCATCACTGCTATACGCCTGCCCAGGGTATATATAAAAACTGTGAGTACCAAAAACACCCTCGGTTAGTAACTATCCCTGTGACCTCACCATCGCTCACCCTGCAGGGCTGCGTACGGCAGACCCATTCATTTTAAATGGGGCTAGAACGGATGCGGACAGCATACTATGTGTTGCACGGATCCGCACTTACGGATCCGCAATTCCATTCCCCCCAAAAATAGAACATGTCTTATTCTTGTCCGCGACTGCAGACAAGAAAAGGCATTTTCCATTATAGTGCCGGCGATGATCGGTCTGCAAAAGGCAGAACTCACATTGCCGATGTCCGTGTTTTGTGGATCTGCAATTTGCAGACCGCAAAACACCTATGGTTGAATGGACCCTTAATCCGAAACAAACCTGATAAGCTTTGGGTTAGTTTTGCTCAGGAATTTTGGGAAATTGGTAACAAACCTGGTTTGTTGCGAACTGATTTGCTCATCCTTAGTGCAATGTTAAAAGAGTTTTGAATTGTATTTTACATGAACAAGTACATATTTATTGTACATTTATGTTCTCCGTGTACAATAATTAGGGATGAGCTAATTTCATATTTTAAAATTCGAGTTCGGGTTTGGCTTGTGGTATAATCTGAATTGCGTTATGGATTCTGTTACATAGAAACATAGAATGTGTCGGCAGATAAGAACCATCTGGCCCCTCTGCCCAATATACTGAATACTATGGATAGCCCTTGGCCCTATCTTATATGAAGGATGGCCTTATGCCTATCCCATGCATGCTTAAACTCCTTCACTGTATTTGCAGTTACCAATTCTGCAGGAAGGCTATTCCATGCATCCACTACTCTCTCAGTAAAGTAATACTTTCTGATATTACTTTTAAACCTTTGCCCCTCTAATTTAAAACTGTATCCTCTTGTAGCAATTTTTCTTCTTTTAAATATTTTATCCTCTTTTACCGTGTTGATTCCCTTTATGTATTTAAAAGTTTCTATCATATCCTGTCACGAGGGTGTCAAGAACCACGCCTGACTCCGTTATACCCGGGGTCAGGAAGTTGCAGCGGTTGGCTGCGCGCTCTATGTAGTAAGATAGGGCTGTTTGCTTATGGTAGCTTTCTGGGTTTGCTTTGCAACCCTTTTTGGCTCACTCAGGGATCCGTAGCTCCTTCTCCTCAGCTGTTCCTTGTCCAGCACTCCCAACCTCCTTATATTCCCCTCTCCCACTTCTCTGGTTGCCAGATATAGAGCTTCCTGCCTGGATTTCTATACTGACCCACTGGAGCTGTGTTGCTGTGTTCTCTGGTTGTTGGTCCAGAACGTTTCCCTCCGGATCCCTGTTGGACCTTGGTGGTCTGCTGTGGTCGCCCACCTGGGTTTATGTGTTTGTCTGTATTGTCTGTCCTCTCCTTGGTGTTTTCCTCTTAGTGTCAGTGGTGTGGACTAGCGATCCCACCGGCCCGTTCACTATCTAGGGCTCATTTTAGGGAAAGCCAGGGTTTAGGCACGTGATCACCGCACGGGTGAGGAACCCGTCTAGGGACGTCAGGGCAGTCAGGTGCTAGCCGCAAGGTGAGTCAGGGGTCACCACCTTTCCCTCTCCCTTGGGCAGGGCTTTCCCTTTTCACTCCCTGTGCGTGACGCCGGTCATTACATATCCCCTCTGTCTCGTCTTTCTTCCAAGCTATACATGTTAAGATTCTTTAATCTTTCCTGGTAAGTTTTATCCTGCAATCCATGTACTAGTTTAGTACCTCTTCTCTGAACTCTTTCCAAAGTATCAATATCCTTCTGGAGATATGGTCTCCAGTACTGCGCACAATACTCCAAATGAGGTCTCATTAGTGCTCTGTAGAGCGGCATGAGCACCTCCCTCTTTCTACTGGTAATGCCTCTCCCTATGCACCTAAGCATTCTGCTGGCATTTCCTGCTGCTCTATGACATTGTCTGCCTACCTTTAAGTCTTCTGAAATAATGACCCCTAAGTCCCTTTCCTCAGATACTGAGGTTAGGACTGTATCACTGATTTTATATTCTGCTCTTGGGTTTTTCTGCCCCAGGTGCATTATCTTGCACTTATCAACATTACATTTTTGTTGCCAGATTTTTGACCATTCCTCTAGTTTTCCTAAATCCTTTTCCATTTGGTGTATCCCTCCAGGAACATCAACCCTGTTACAAATCTTTGTGTCATCAGCAAAAAGACACACCTTACCATCGAGGCCTTCTGCAATTTCATTGATAAAGATATTAAACAATATAGGTCCCAGAACAGATCCCTGAGGTACCCCCTGGTAACAAGACCATGGTCTGAATATACTCCATTGACTACAACCCTCTGTTGTCTGTCCCTCAGCCACTGCCTAATCCATTCAAAAATATGGGAGTCCAAGCTCAAAGACTGCAATTTATTGATAAGCCTTCTATGTGGGACAGTATCAAAAGCCTTACTACAAGTCTAGATAAGCGATGTCTACTGCACCTCCTCCATCTATTATTTTAGTCACCCAATCAAAAAAAATCTATAAGATTAGTTTGACATGATCTCCCTGAAGTAAACCCATGCTGTTTTTCATCTTTCAATCCATGGGGTTTTAGATGTGCCACAATCCTCTCCTTAAGTATGGTTTCCATTAATTTCCCCACTATTGATGTCAGGCTTACTGGCCTATAGTTGCCCGATTCCTCCCTACTACCTTTCTTGTGAATGGGCACAACATTTGCTAATTTCCAATCTTTTTGGATGACTCTTGTTACCAGTGATTGGTTAAATAAATGTATTAATGGTTTTGCTAGTTCACCGCTAAGCTCTTTTAATAGCTTTGGGTGTATCCCATCAGGCCCCTGTGACTTATTTGCATTCATTTTAGACAGCAGACTTAGAACCTCTTCCTCTGCCTTTAGAGGCATTCCCTTATTCATTCCATCATAATAGAAGTCTATGGGAAGCATAACGGATCCGTCCCGTTTCCGTTATGCTGAAGTCCACTCCTGCATAACGGAAACGGGACGGATCCGTTATGCAGGCCATAGACTTCTATTATGACGGAATGAATAACGGAATGCCTCTAAAGGCATCTGTTGTGCATTCCGTCATGGAATTGCATTATGGTCCGTGGTAACGGAATCCTTAACGCAATTCCGATTATACCACAAGCCAAACCCGAACTCGAATTTCAAAATATGAAATTCGCTCATCCCTAATAATACTTATTAGCAAATTTAGAGCTCAGGAGTCTGTAGGTGCAGAATATAGCACAGCTTTAAATAACAGGCCCTTTTTTGCTGAGTTCTGACACATGACATTAAAATTTCTGACTAATAGAGCTCAGAATCTGACCACAAACTGCCACTCACATTACGTAAGAATACAGGTTGAGCAAATGGCAGCTTGTTGTCAGATTCTCAGGTCCTCCTATCAGAATTTTGAAAGTCATTTTTCGGTACCTTCTGTGACAGATGTTAGAAGATCGGAGAGACTGACTGCACGTGAGGTTAACTGACAGTCTCTTGATTCTCAGTGTTGTTGTTTGGTAATGACCACACCTGTCCGATGCAGCTGGCGGTCATTACTGCTTCCCTATTTAGTTTCGTTTCACACTTCATACCATGCGGTTGATATTCTCTGCTTGGATTTGGAAGAGTTGGTGTGTGGACCTTACCTGTGTTCCTGCTCATCCATTTTCTATAAGTTAAGTTGTACTGCTCTTTGTAGTTGGTTGTTCCCTTGTTCTTGTTGTTACTAGGCCTCAGGGAGACACTGGTTCGTTCACCTGGGAGAGAACCAGTAGTCTCATTCGCTTTCACTACCTCTAGGGTATCTCAGGGCTCTTAGGGTTTAGGTTCCAGCGTATGTATTTTCCCACCTTCAGGGTCTATACAAACTGACATGAGTTAGAGCCAGATCTAGGGGTTTCCTAGGAGGTGACCTTTTCCCTCTCCCTAGCCTTGAGGCCTAGTTCTTTGTCTTCCCCCTTCTGTTGTCTTTCTGGTGTCCTTCCCTTTCCCACTATTTGTGACAGTATGGTTACAAAAAGTCAATAAATCATAAATATTTAACTATACTAGGTTGTGCCACCACAGGTGCCTATTCCTCAGTATGCCTATAGGTGTCACGGAAGGTGTACAGAAAACTAGAAGACACAAAATGAAGATCCGACTGACTAGATCCAAAACTAAGGAACCAAAGGGTAAGCCCTGCAACAGACCTGGCTCTCTCCCTAACTGCTCAGCCTATGCAAAAATCTCTATGGTAGAAAATTGCATAGCCTCGTTCCTCGACTGTATGACACCTGAACACCCTATAATAGTGAGGGGACACGACCACCGGCTCCCTACACTTGATACGGTGGGAGTCAGGGTCACCTGGGATCCAGCAAACAGGAAAGCACAAATGAATGAACAAAACTTATCTGTAGAAGACTCAGTAGTAGCATCCAGCATGCACACACTCCAGGAAGTTGTATAAACCGCAAAGTGATGCAGTATGGGAAGGGATTTAAAGGGATGCAATCAGTGCAACTACATGACAGCTGAGAGAGGCTAACGAGATGACAAAACGAAAGCAAAACAAAAGTAACCTCAAGCAGGAGGTTCTGAAGAACGTCTGACAGAGCTTCTCAGAGGTCTGCGCTCTCGGGCTTATACTTGCGGTTATCATGTCCTCAGGTACGTTCCTTGTATAGTACTGCAGTACCACGGTGCATCTATACTTGGTATTTCACATCCACATTAGGCCCATATTACTACCTGTGGGATATTATTATTATCTGACATCCAGTGACGGTATTATTGTATTGTATATACTGGTGCCTTGGAAGTTCATATATGTATACCTAACTTCTGTTGATGTGAGGTCCATGAATAATCAGTTATTTAATTGATCCTGTTGTATAGGATATATCCCCTTGGTGGGCTCTATGACTATATTTTCTCTTTATATCTTTTATACAGGATCGATTATTCATGCACCATAATCATTTTTACCTTTAGGCTGTCCATGCTTACTCGTGTGGACACACATGATCCCACATTGCTGATATTTTGATATACCTTTTCCACTTGAATTTTGTTGCTCAGAGCTTCTCAGATGTCTGGTGGTGACAATAGGCATATTAGATACTGAAATAATATGTGATATAATATATGAACCTTTTTAGTTACATTATGCAAAAGTCCATAGGAAGTGTGGAGAGGAGGAGGAGAGTGATTGTTGTGTTCATGGTAGGAGTGGTTAGAGTACTTATGGTTGGCTTTGTTCTCTTCTCTCACTCCAAGGGCTAGCACAGTGATGAAGTGGACTACAGATTAGGAGGAGCAGCATTTGTCCTCAGGCAGGGGTGCACCTAGCCTTTCTGCTGACTAAGGCGAAAACTAAAACGGCACCCCCATGCTAATTTCATAATCTAACCCCTTTGCCACAATAAAAGGGCTCATTGCCCATGGCCCTTCTGCTGTCCACCTTTTGCCCCTACCTGGTGCTGCGTGAGGCGATTGCCTCAACTGACCTCATTGGTGGTGTGTCATGGTCTTACCTTCTTGCTGCTCTCCTTCGTTTGACATGTGCTGGCGGCCATCTTGGTTTCTGGGTTTCTTGTAGCCTCCCACCCTGCGGCTTCTCCTTCCCACTGGGAGGAGCTAGATGCCTAGCTCATATATATAGGAGGTCTGTGGCTTCAGTTCCTTGCTTGGTCCTCCTGTGTTCACATGCTTCTAAGACTGCTGCTGCTTCTGGTTCCTGATCCTGGCTTCGTCTGACTACCCTGCTGGTTCCTGATCCAGGCTTCGTCTGACTACCCTTCTGGTTCCTGACCTCTGGCTTCGCAAGACCCTGCTTCGGTTTAGCCATCCGTTTGGACTTTTGCCTTACAGCTTGATTTTCAATAAAGCCTTCTTATTTCCACTTATCTCTTGTTGTACGTCTGGTTCATGGTTCCATGACATTAGGACCAAGCCATGAATTCTGACGGTACAGGGCCATCCTCGCTACCTACGCTGGTTGCCAGACTTGATCAGCAGGATCACCTGTTGGGTCGGTTCGCTGTGGCATTGCAAACCCTGCTTGAACGCACGGCTCATTTAGCTTCCGTTGCCGATGGGTCGGTTGTCGCTCCTGGGCCCGCTCCTACTGCCGCTCCGGTTGTTGCGCCAGAGTCTACCCCGACACCTGTTGCTGCGCCTGCGGTGTTTCGGGGTATGACCGGTTCTGCCCCCCTTCCACAGCGCTTTGGGGGAGAGCCCACTCAGTGCCGAAGGTGGGCTTCTTGATCTCGCTGCTCTCGGACAAGGCCTTGGCCTGGGCCAGCCCTTTATGGGAGAACAACAATCCGGTGGTTGCCGAGTTTTCCGGTTTTGTTGCTTCTCTTCGGAAGGTATTCGATGTGTCGGCTCGTGCTGCCTCTGCTGTGAAGCTCCTTATGTCCATCAGACAGGGTTCACGATCCGTAGCTGAATACGCCATTGAGTTTTGTACCCTGGCAGCAGAGGTGGGCTGGAATAATGAGGCTCTGGTCGCTGCTTTCTCTCATGGTCTCTCGGATGCCTTGAAGGATGAGGTTGCAGCTAAGGACCTACCAGTGGAGCTCGAGTCTCTTATTTCTTTCCTGATTTTGATTGACACCAGACTCAGGGAGAGACCTTCCTTTAAGGAGAGCCTGCGGAGGTCTTCTAACAGATTGGCGCCTACGTTTGCTGTCCCACCCGTGCCTCCCTCTCCTCCCACGCCTCCTGGGGATGACTTGTCTGGGGGTGAACCCATGCAGCTGGGGTTTGCTCGCCTGTCCGAGGGGGAGAGGGTACTCCGGAGACGCGAGGGCCGATGCATGTACTGTGGTCTCGGTGGGCATTTTCGGTTGGCATGCCCGAACCGTCCGGGAAACGCTCGCACCTGAGATCCTGTCGGGGGCAGATCTTGGGTGGAGTCTCCTCGTCCCCGGTTTCCCGTGTTGACAAACCACTGATTACTGTTGTCCTCTCCTGGGTCGGGGGCTCGGTGACGACCCAGGCGTTGGTGGACTCTGGTGCTGGTGGTTTGTTCATTGATAGTGTGTTCGCTGCCGCCAATTCCATTCCTCTGCAGCCTCGAGGTTCCCCACTGGCTCTTGAGGCGATAGACGGCAGACCCCTTCTGCTGCCACACGTGACTCATGAGACCCTACCAGTGGGGATGGCCATTGGTGCCGTTCACAGTGAGTTGGTCTGTCTCCAGGTTATTTCGTCTCCACACTACTCGGTGGTCTTGGGGTACCCCTGGCTCCAGAAGCATAATCCGACTTTCGATTGGAGATCGGCCGAGATCCTCTCGTGGTCACCGCAGTGTGGGGCTAGTTGCATCCATGGGTCTGTCAAGTTGCTGTGTACTTCCTCGGACTCTCTGTTGCCTCCTGAATACGAGGAGTACCGGGATGTATTCGATAAGGTGCGTGCGGTTGCCCTACCTCCGCACCGCCCATACGATTGTGCCATAGAGTTACAATCTGGTGCCGTTCCTCCTCGTGGCAAAGTCTATCCACTGTCGGTAGCGGAGAATGAGGCCATGGAGGAGTACGTGAGGGAGGCGCTTTCACGCGGACACATTCGCAAATCCTCGTCCCCGGCAGGGGCTGGATTTTTCTTTGTGAAAAAGAAGGGCGGTGAGTTGAGGCCTTGCATCGATTACAGAAGTCTCAATCGCATCACGATCAAGAACGCTTACCCGATACCCTTGATTTCCGAGCTGTTCGATCGCCTCAAAGGGGCCACGGTCTTTACCAAACTCGACCTGAGGGCGGCATATAACCTGGTAAGGATCAAGGCGGGCGATGAGTGGAAGACCGCGTTTAACACCAGGACCGGTCATTATGAATCCTTGGTTATGCCCTTTGGGTTGTGCAATGCGCCTGCAGTCTTCCAGGAATTCATCAACGATGTTTTCCGTGACCTGTTGCAGCAGTGTGTGGTGGTCTATTTGGATGACATCTTGGTATATTCTGAATCCATGGAGGCCCACATTCTGGATGTCAGACGAGTGTTGCAACGGTTACGAGAGAACAAGCTGTTCGGTAAGCTTGAGAAATGCGAATTTCACCGATCCCAGGTAACCTTCTTAGGTTACATCATTTCCGCTGAGGGGTTCTCCATGGATCCTGAGAAGGTTTCGGCTGTCTTACAGTGGCCCCAGCCCAGTGGTCTTCGTGCCCTGCAGCGCTTTTTGGGCTTCGCCAATTATTATCGGAAGTTCATCAGGGACTTTTCCATGCTAGCCAAGCCTCTCATGGATCTGACCAGGAAGGGCAGTAATCCCCAGGTCTGGCCGCTCGAGGCCATCCGAGCTTTTGAGGCTCTAAAGTCCGCCTTTGTGTCGGCTCCGATTCTGTCGCATCCCAACCCTGGGTTGCCTTTTGTCCTCGAGGTGGACGCGTCTGAGACGGGAGTAGGCGCCCTTCTGTCTCAGCGTAGAACACCAGAGGGTCCTCTGCTTCCTTGTGGGTTTTACTCCCGGAAACTGTCTTCCGCGGAGTGCAACTATCAGATTGGTGACAGGGAGTTATTGGCCATCGTGCAGGCCCTTAAAGAATGGAGGCACTTGCTCGAGGGCTCGTGGTTCCGGTTCTCATCCTGACGGACCACAAGAATCTGACCTACCTCTCTGAGGCCAAGAGATTGACACCACGTCAGGCCAGATGGGCTCTGTTCTTGTCACGTTTTAATTACGTGGTCTCCTACCTACCTGGTTCCAAGAACATCAGAGCGGATGCCTTATCACGGCAGTACTCCGAGCTGTCCGGGGAGGAGTCGATTCCGACTTCGGTCATACCTCCGAATCAGATCCTGGCCGCCATTCGCACCAGCCTGACCTCTCCCCTGGGTGAGCAGATTTTGGCGGCTCAATCTGGTGCTCCCTCTGGGAGACCCAACGGCAGATGTTTTGTGCCTGAGGAGTTGCGCACTCGGTTGTTGCGAACCTACCATAACTCCAAGGCCGCGGGGCATCCTGGAAAGAATCAGCTGTCCTGGGCTGTTTCACGTCTGTTCTGGTGGCCTTCTCTACGTTCCGACATCGCCGCATATGTAGCGGCATGCTCCGTTTGTGCCCAGAGTAAGTCCCCTCGGCACCGTCCGTTGGGCCTTTTGCAACCCATAGCCACCGGGGAGCGTCCATGGTCACACCTGGGGATGGATTTCATTGTGGACCTCCCTGCATCCCGAGGCCATACGGTCATTCTCATGATTGTGGATCGGTTTTCCAAAATGTGCCACTGTGTTCCTCTCAAGAAGTTACCCTCTGCACAAGAGTTGGCCACGATTTTTGCCAGGGAGGTCTTCCGGTTGCACGGTTTGCCCAAGGAGATTGTGTCGGATCGGGGGAGTCAGTTTGTGTCCAGGTTCTGGCGCTCCTTTTGCCACCAGTTGGGGATTCATCTCTCTTTCTCCTCGGCCTACCACCCTCAGTCCAATGGGGCCGCAGAACGATCCAATCAGGCCTTGGAGCAATTCCTTCGTTGCTATGTCTCCGATCACCAAGACAATTGGGTTGACCTCCTGCCTTGGGCTGAGTTTGCCAGGAACATGGCGGTGAACTCTTCCTCTGGGACGTCTCCCTTCATGGCCAATTATGGGTTCCAACCTGCCGTGTTACCGGAGGTATTCTCTCCCCAGGATATTCCGGCTGTGGAGGATCACCTTTCCGTCCTACGTGCTTCTTGGGTACAGATCCAGAGGTCCCTTGAGGTCTCTGCGCAGCGCCAGAGGCTCCAGGCTGATCGCAGACGAGCGCCCGCTCCTTCCTACCAGGTCGGAGACCGCGTATGGTTGTCCACCCGCAACCTCAACCTTCGAGTGCCCACTCCCAAGCTGGCGCCTCACTTTGTTGGTCCCTTCCGAGTGCTTCGCAGGGTAAACCCGGTAGCCTATGCCCTTGCGCTTCCTCCTGGCATGCGGATCTCCAACGTGTTTCATGTCTCCCTGTTGAAGCCACTGGTGTGTAATCGTTTCACTTCCTCGGTTCCTCGGCCTCGTCCGGTCCAAGTGGGCAATCGTGAGGAGTATGAGGTGAGCAATATCCTGGACTCACGCCTGGTCCGCGGTCGGGAGCAGTTTTTGGTCCATTGGCGTGGTTATGGTCCAGAGGAGCGTTCCTGGGTTCCCTCCGCAGATGTCCATGCTTCTGCCTTGCTCCGAGCCTTCCACGCACGCTTCCCTCAGAAACCGTTCTTTACTCCGCGGAGGAGGGGCCCTTGAGGGGGAGGTACTGTCATGGTCTTACCTTCTTGCTGCTCTCCTTCGTTTGACATGTGCTGGCGGCCATCTTGGTTTCTGGGTTTCTTGTAGCCTCCCACCCTGCGGCTTCTCCTTCCCACTGGGAGGAGCTGGATGCCTAGCTCATATATATAGGAGGTCTGTGGCTTCAGTTCCTTGCTTGGTCCTCCTGTGTTCACATGCTTCTAAGACTGCTGCTGCTTCTGGTTCCTGATCCTGGCTTCGTCTGACTACCCTGCTGGTTCCTGATCCAGGCTTCGTCTGACTACCCTTCTGGTTCCTGACCTCTGGCTTCGCAAGACCCTGCTTCGGTTTAGCCATACGTTTGGACTTTTGCCTTACAGCTTGATTTTCAATAAAGCCTTCTTATTTCCACTTATCTCTTGTTGTACGTCTGGTTCATGATTCCATGACATGGTGAACCCCTGGCTTCGGGAAACACCCTGGTTGGAGTGTCCTAACTGATGGGGTGCACCTAATGGATGAGATGCGGAATCATAGAAACGAGACTAGAGTGGAGTTGAAGAAGGTTAACTTACAGTCTTTACAGTAGATGCAAAACACTTCTACACAGGATGAAGGCACACAATTTTAGCACAGAAGTTCCAACAAGTTCTGGCTAAACCATGAATGATCTCTAAAGACCGTAATAGATGCAAATCCTTACATAGCAATTCCTCACATACAGTGCCAGCGGTGGGTGGACATAAACCCAACATTTCTCTACAAGGAACATTCAATCAAAGAAAGATCTTTTGGGCAAAAATGTAATGTATAGCCTGCTCCTTTCCAGACTATCATAGCATTTCATTGGCCGGCTAAGTGATCATTCTTTGTTAAATTTTACCTGATGAACACATTTATTATGGTTGAAATTGTCAGTTCTCATCATCAGCTTTATTCTATTATGTTTGTGCACATTTAATCCTTTCCTACCACATCTATTCATCTCAGAGTCGGTGATGATTTAATGTTTCTCTTTCATAAGGAAGGGCTTCATTTTTCAACATAATCAAAAGAGTAACTTTTACCATCTTGAATTTTGTCTTATGCCTTATCCCTACATAGTCAATGTTCGTTAGGTGATTTCCATCAGTGATTTCGATCCAAAACCAGGTGCGGCTCTAAACACAGAACAGGTGCAGATCTTTCCCTTATCTCTGTGGAGGCTCCAATCACTGATGGAAATGACTGACCAAAACACCCTATCTATTTTGCAGTTTACGTCCTCAAATACAGATATTCTTGTATTTATGCTCTGAATTCAAAGCAATCAGATCTTAAGGTGGCCACAAAAGTTGATCAAAATCGATGATTTCAACCAAAACAAATGTTTACACCAAAAATTGCACTAGCTCCTAATAAAGTAATTGCTGTGTATAAGAAACTCAATTCACCACCCCAAAAAATAGAATGCACAGCATATAGTATATTGACGTAAAAACACAAAATGCAATCGCACACTGCAACCAGCACTCTGCCCTGCCTTTATGCTGGATGTTGAATAAGGCATTGGTGTACATTTTGGCCAAAGCGTAATAAGCCACTCACCACGTCAAGGTCGCCTTCATGAGTGGTCCCTAACACTAGTTCCTACCTTTTATGGGCCATGACAGCCACATAAAGTCCAGGGAGCGCAGGTACAGCATGCACGCCAAGCACACTCTGCTTTTAACCCCGTCCGGTGTCATTACAGCTTTCATCGGATCCAGGGATGCAAGTACCAACATGCTGTCACGAGGGTATCGAGAACCACGCCTGACTCCGTTATACCCGGGGTCAGGAAGTCGCAGCGGTTGGCTGCACGCTCTATTTAAGATAGGGCTGTTTTCCTTATGGTAGCTTTCTGGGTTTGCTTTGCAAACCCTTTTGGCTCACTCAGGGATCCGTAGCTCCTTCTCCTCAGCTGTTCCTTGTCCAGCACTCCCAAACCCCCTTATATTCCTTTCTCACACTTCCTGCCTGGACATTTATCCTGACCCACTGGAGCTGTGTTGCTGCGTTCTCTGACTGTTGATTCAGAACGCTACCCTCCGGATCCCTGTTGGACCTTTGTGGACAGTTGTTGTCGTCCACCTGGGTGTTTGTGTTTGTCTGTCCTCTCCCTGGTGTTTCCCTCTTAGTGCAGTGGTGAGGACTAGCGATCCCACCGGCCCGTTCACTATCTAGGGCTCATTTCAGGGAAAGCCAGGGTTTAGGCACGTGATCGCCGCACGGGTGAGGAACCCGTCTAGGGACGTCAGGGCAGTCAGGTGCCAGCCGCAAGGTGAATTAGGGGTCACCACCTTTCCCTCTCCCTTAGGCAGGGCTTTCCCTGTTTTCCTCCCTGTGCATGAGACCGGTCATTACATTATCTCTGGCCCTTATTTTGTGTAGTTAAAAAAAAAAATATATATATATATATATATATATATATTTGTGGGAGGAGCTGCTTGGGCCAGGATAGGCATGCCTATGGACCGTCCCCGTCCCTACCCGACTGGCTGGAGTGTGCCCGATGCCAGTGACGAGGTAAGGCCTGAATAAGTGGGCAAGAGAACCGGCAAGTGCAGGGTATGAAGTATTTATTGAAGCATTGTGCGGCCTATAATGCCAAAGAACAGAAGGCTCGGGATACTTCCGTCCGTGGATTTGGGATGTACCTTGAAAAGCAGGATGATCTCCATCGACCCATCTTACGGATGATGTGCGCTGGTACCTGGTGACTGGATGCTGCCGACGCCGCCCCTATACGAAATGAGTGCCCGGATATTGCGCTAGGGTTGTAACCCAAACCTGCGGCCAGGGTGCGGATATTGGCGATGAACATGGTGGAAGACAGGGGCTTCCCGTGAACTGGGAGTAACAGGCCGTCCAAAGCGGGAGATTGAAGTGAGGCCAGGAGCTCCTGGAGCACCTTGATAGGACACCAACAGTTAGACGTGGGGTAAAATTCCACCTCCGTGGGGGGACCGGTTTGACTGGTCTTGGAGAACGGAATGGACAAGACAAAGTGGTCGGAGTGCCATGCGAGATGCCGTCTTAGCAGGGTCGTTCGGGAGATGGTGTTGCAGGTGAATTCCCCGGGCCTGAGGAACCCATAAAACCCGAGATACATGGCTGCCTTCGTGACGATGCTTGCAATTTGGCCAAAAGGAAGCCCATCCAGGGCTATGGATAACCTGCGGAAAAGCTCACCTGAGACCGGCTGCCTGCGCACCTGGACTGCCGTGCTGACCTTCTGAACGCCCCTGAGGGTGGCTTTGATGGCCTGATTCGAGAAGATGGACCTGGCAGAGGGGTCGCTGAGCCACCGGTGGTGCTGGATGCCTGCCAAATACAGCCTGATGGTATTGTATGAGAGGTGGCGGTGGGAGTGGCAATGGGCTATGAACGCCATGATGAAAGTGACCTCGTCTACGTTCCCCTGCGGGTGAGTGTCAGCAAAGCGTCTAAACATGCTGAACCCGGTATCATAATTCCTGGCGGTGCTGGTGGCTAGCGACCGCCGGATCAATGACTGCGCGGTTGCGACCAGGGGCTCTAGTCCAGCAGGAGGGCGCTGTAAGGTGGAGCTGGAACGCCGACGGGATCCGCCTCTGGGAGTTCCTGGAAGAAAGTATTGAGATTAAAGCGGGACAGGGCGTCAGCTGCCACATTCTGCGCTCCCTGAATATGGACCGCGAAGATGTGGAAGTTACACTCCAGGGATAGCCAGACAAGCCTACGCAACATAGACATAATCCTGAGATTTTTGGCCCTCCCCTTGGAGATCACTTCCACCAGAACCTGACTGTCCGTTCTCAAGATGACCGATTTGTTTGCCCAGAGCGGACCCCAGACGTGGGCTGCCGCCACAATGGGGTATAGCTCCAATAGTGGCGAGGACCTCATGGCCCCCGCCTCGGACAGGAGCTCCACCGGCCAACTGCCGACCAACCAGTGCGGATAGAAGATCGCCGCGAACCCGCGGGAGCCCGCGGCGTCGGTGTAAACCGTGGGGGAAGCCGCATTCGGGGATGGTACGAACAAAGAAATGCCATTCCACCCGGTCAGGAAGGTTCGCCACATCTTAAGATCCGCCATGGCGGGACCGTCCAGCCGGTGGAGTCCTGATCAGGAGCAGCCGGGAGGAGATTGAGGAGCCGCGAGATGAAGGACCTCCCCTGTGGCATGATCTTGAAGGTACATGTGAGGAATCCTAACAGGGACTGGAGCTCCTGCCTGGACAAAACTCCAGAAGAGGCCGCGGAGGCAACGGCGGACTTGATCTTGGCCAACTTGGCCGCGGGGAGGCTGGCCTCCATGTGGACCGAGTCCAGAGTAATGCCCAAGAAGGTAACCCCCGTGCCTGGACCCTCTGTCTTAGCGGCTGCCACCGGGACCTTGAGCCTGGCGAATAGCTGGAGCAAGCTCCCCAAGCCTGATGGGGGGCTCTGGGGCCTCTCGATGATTAGGAAGTCATCTAAGTTATGAATGACCATTTCCATCCCCCCATGATGGACAAGGATCCAATGTAAGGCACAGGCAAACTTGTTGAACAACCACGGGCTGCTTTTAGACCCAAATGTAAGGCGGTTAGCAAAATAAAACCTGTCTGCCCACTGCAACCCGTAGTACTGCCATAACCGAGGAAGGATGGGGAGTAGCTTGAAGGCATCCGCGATGTCGGCCTTGGCCAACCAAGCCCCCTCCCCAGCCAGCAGGATGAACTGAATGGCCTCGTCAATAGACGAATAGGACATTGAGAACTCCCCCGATGGGATCAGGGAGTTGAGACTGGGGATCGGCGACATGTGTGGAGCAGGCAGGTCGTATATCAGACGCTTTTTATTTGATGCTTGTTTGGAGACTAGACCAATGGGGTTGATTCTCCACTCGGAAAAGGGAATGGTTTCAAACGGGCCTAGCAGGAACCCTTTGCGGACCTCGTCCCGCAACAGAGTGGCCACCGCCTCTGGATCCTGTAAGGCTGACTGCAGGTTCCCTCCTTCCCAGGAACTTTGCGGGAGGGTAATGAATCCTGTGTTGAAACCCTTCTCGAAACCGGTGATGAGGAACTCCACTGACTGGCGATCCGGGTGATCCCGTAACAGGATGCCCAAGAGCTCAACGTTGATGTCGGATAGTCATAGGGCCTTACGTTGCCTCTTCGGGCAGCTGGAGCGGGGGTGGGCCCTGAAGCAGAGGGAACACACATGCAGAGCTCTACAACTGTTGAAACCACAGCCCCCGGCATTAAAGTTGTTGCAGACCTGACTTTGGCCTAAGAAGGTGATGGGCCTGCCCAGCTTGTCGGTGGAACCCTGAGACCGTTGCGCGCCAGATGGGCCTGGCTGGGGGCTTTCCCGGGCCGGGGTGGGAAGATTAGGGCACCAGTCGGCCGTGTGCTGGATGGATTGGCATGAAGCGCACGTGGGGGCCTGCAACCCAGCAAAATGACGGCAGAATAGCTCCATGTCCAAGCTCGCCCAGTCCGTGGTGAACTGGAACTGAGCGAGGGCGGCTGCCGCTTTGGCTGAAAAAGACCTGTGATAATCGTAGAAGTTCTTTCCCCCGTATTTGTACCCTAAGTCGGTGACTTGGTACAGGTAGGAGTCCAGCTCCTCACGTCTGTGTGGCTGGACGCTGCAGATGGTATCTCGGTAGAGGCTGAATGCCAGGACGAACTCAGGAACCGACAGTTTCCGGTTCAGGCGGGAATCCTTGGCCCGCATGACCACCGAGACCTCCCCGCAGTTGATGACTTTATTCTCCGACACGTCTTGTGACGCAATGAGAATGGACGCCAGGTTGACGTCCCTCCCCGCCAGGATGTCCTTTTTAAGGTTTTCCGGAATGTAATGCGAGGGGGCAATCTGGGGTCTGACACGGACCGTACCTGGCGTCAACTCTTGGGACGTAGACGGCAAGACCGGACGTGCTGGAGAAGGCAGGGCCGGAGGAGGCCGGGACTCCCACTCCCCCATCCTAGTCTGGATATCTGCCACCGAACCTGCCAGACTGGCGATGGTGGCCTGCAGCTGCAGGAGGGTCAGCTGGATCGATGAGGGAGAAGGCTCCTCGCTTGACCCTGATGGAGCCGTCATCAGGAGCCGGTACAGCTCCGCTTTTCTTGCGGTGGCAGGATGGTGAATCCCTCTCCGTCTGAGCTCCGCTATCAGTTTTGGAATGGTCCAGCTCCTCAGGGAGGGGTTGCTGGCGTGGCCTGACACGGAGGTTCCGGCCAAGGACAGATTCTCCTCCGACTCAGGGACCTGCGACATCTTCAAGCTGCATGGAGGAGGTATGAAGGTGACATATGAGACTTCCTTTCCCCCCCCCCGGGAGCCCGACCGAGAGCTACAGGGGAAATAGTTCTCCTGACCGAATGGCGTTGCCTGCTACTTACCTTGACCGAAAGGAACCACGCTACAGACTTGAGGCAGAGATCTGTATGAGGCAGAGACCTATGAACGGGAGCTTATGACCACGAATAGCTAAATGCGGTAATAGGTCGTAGCACAGCCTTGCGGTTGTATCTTACCTGAACCGGGAAAATAGGCGCAACGACCGTGGTTTGCTAGAAGCTCTGGTGGTTGCGGCCCTGCTTATGAAAAAATAAATAAAATAAGCCGTGCTTTACCGTTGCACAGCGAGGGCCGCGACCTGCTGGTCAGTGAACCAACCAAAACCTGAGCGATTCAGGGAACCGTTGCCCCTGAGCGATTCCGGGAACCATTGCCCCTGAGCGATTCAGGGAACCATTGCACCTGAGCGATTCAGGGAACCATTGCACCTGAGCGATTCAGGGAACCATTGCACCTGAGCGATTCAGGGAACCATTGCACCTGAGCGATTCAGGGAACCATTGCACCTGAGCGATTCAGGGAACCATTGCACCTGAGCGATTCAGGGAACCACTGCACCTGAGCGATTCAGGGAACCACTGCACCTGAGCGATTCAGGGAACCATTGCACCTGAGCGATTCAGGGAACCATTGCACCTGAGCGATAAAGGGAACCATTGCACCTGAGCGATTCAGGGAACCATTGCACCTGAGCGATTCAGGGAACCATTGCACCTGAGCGATTCAGGGAACCATTGCGCCTGAGCGATTCAGGGAACCATTGCACCTGAGCGATTCAGGGAACCATTGCACCTGAGCGATTCAGGGAACCATTGCCCCTGAGCGAATCAGGGAACCAACGTCCCTGAGCGACTCAGGGAACCATTGCCCCTGGGCGACCCAGGGAACCATTGCACCCCAGCGTCCTCAGGGCACCATTGCACCCGAGTGACTCTGCCAACATTGCACGAGAAACAAGAAACATTGCATATCAGTGAATCAGGAACATTGCACATGGGTGAATGGAAGGAACATCCCCGGGTGGTACCTGAAGGCATTGTCCCTGAGCGATTCAGGGCAGACATGGCGCCTGAGTGGTACAGGGAAGATATTGCGCCTGGGTGATGCAGGGAAGCACATTGTGCCTGAGCGCTTCCGGTGAAGACCTTGCGCCTGAGCGAATCAGGGAGACATTAGCGACAGCGTGATTCAGGAAGACATATGTGCCTGAGCGTTTTTTTTTTTTTTTTTTTTTTTTTGGAAGACACGTCTGGGTGATTTTTTTTTTTTTTATTTTTTTTTGACCCATGCTTGAACAAGATGGATATTGCATTCCCGTCTCTACATGTTCTGCCATCCTAGTCTTGGGACTTTGAGACAGAGTTACTGTGACTGTTCTTGGAAGCAACCTGCACGTGTCACCATTGATTATCATATCCTGGTTTACTTAAGTGTGACATACTGCCCCAGCACCATTGCTCAGATTTACATGCACATACTATGAAGTGGCACCTTGATCTTTGTCTGATGTTCACTTTGTTACAGACACTACACCTTTAATTAGCTTGCGGCCCGAGGTGTATGACCCAGGGAGACCAGGCCTACTGCCTCAATCTCTGATCCCCCTGACACACACACCGCCAGCCAGAGGAGGACCGCAGCCGCTGCCGGCCCCCCTCCCCCGCCGCATGGATACCGGGGACCGGGCCGCCGCTGCGTTGTAAGCCCCCCCCCACACACACACACAACATGCTGCCCGCAGGCGCTTCCCCTGGCGTGCCGCGTGGTGCTCAGGCGGCTCTGCCGCAGCCGCAAGGCGGGAACCGGCAGCCGCCGCGCTGTCAGTTCAGTCCCCCCCCCCCCGATGCGCCGGGTGAGACGGCGGCTGCTGATGAAAACGAGGTGCCGGTGGCAAGGCGCATCTGGCCGGGCCGCAGCGGTGATACTCACGATACACCCCCGAGGTGATGATGGGGAACGCACGAACGGGACGACGAACCGACAGAGCCGCGACCGGAAGTGACGTCAAGGCGCTGGAAACTGCAGAAGCAAGAAGCCGGGCGCCCTTCTGCTTGTGGGAGGGGGTTTAAATGAGATAAGCGCGCCCCTCCCACAAATACAGGCTGCAAGCAGCCTTCAATACTTTTATATATATATATTTTTTTTACCTACTTAGAATCCAGTATGAATCAAATTGCTGCTCTGTCCAAACAATTTCATGGCCTGTCTTTGGAGGTGGTAGGATTGAAGGCGTCGGTCCTCCAGCAACAGCAGCAATTACAACTGACCGCAAGCCCAGCGGTTGTTACTGGTAATCAGGTTGTTGCGGAACCCAAGGTCCCTCTCCCTGACAGATTTTCTGGGGGAAGGGACAAGTTTTTGGCATTCCGTGAGGCCTGTAAGTTATATTTTAAACTGCGCCCTCACTCCTCTGGTAATGAAGATCAGCGGGTGGGGGTTGTTATTTCCCTGCTGCAGGGGGACCCGCAGTCCTGGGCGTTCTCTTTACCTACTGATTCCCAGGCTCTTCGGTCAGTGGATGAGTTTTTCGGGGCCTTGGGTCTCATATATGACGACCCTGACCGAGTAGCACTGGCTGAATCAAGATTACGGAGACTCTTACAAGGAGAACGGCCGGTAGAGGAGTATTGCTCTGAATTCCGTAGGTGGGCTACGGATACCCAATGGAACGACCCGGCTCTCAGGAGTCAGTTCTGCTCTGGGTTATCCGAAAGGGTTAAGGATGCGCTTGCATTATATGAGACCCCCTTTTCCCTTGATGCGGTTATGTCCCTTTCTATCCGTATAGAGAGACGCCTTAGGGACAGGTTGAAAGAACCGGAGAAATTGGTAACTCCTCTCAAGCAGCAGTTAGTCTGTACGGACTTAGACGAGCCTATTCAGCTAGGAGGAACTACTCGTCAGGTCCGTCCTCCTGAGGCTCGCCGTAGGCGTGGGGTTTGTTTTTTTTGTGGGGAGAGGGGTCATTTCATTAATGTCTGTCCTTCTTTCCTCAGAAACAAAAGACCGTCGGAAAAACTACTAACCCCAGGCTGTGTGGAGAATGTCAGCCGGGGGTTATACGTCTCCTCCATACGTACATCGCAATTTGTGTTGCCAGCGGTTATTGTTTTTGGTGATAAGACGGAGACTATTTCTTTCTTTTTAGACAGTGGAGCAGGGGTAAATTTGATAGATGCCCATTTTGCCCGCACTTTGGGTTTGTCTCTCTGTACGTTACAGAGACCCATTCCCATATTCGCTATTGATTCTGCTCCCCTGTCTCAGAGAAACCTCACCCACATTGTTCATAATATACACCTTCGGGTAGGGGACCACCATAACGAGATGCTTTCAGGTTATGTTCTGGAGGGGCTTCCCACTCCGGTGGTGCTGGGTCTTCCCTGGTTGGTAGCGCACAATCCAGTAGTGGATTGGCAGGCCAGGGAGATATTGGAGTGGAGTGAGCAGTGCAGAGAATATTGCTTAAATAGCAATTGCTTAGTCGCCTCCATAACTACCCTACCTACATTTATTTCGGATTTTGAGGATGTTTTTTCTGAAAAGGGTTGTCAGAAGTTACCACCTCATCGTCCTTATGATTGCCCGGTTAACCTTATTCCCGGCGCAAAATTACCCAAGACCAGGTTATATAATCTTTTGGGTCCAGAGAGACAAGCCATGAAAGATTATATCTCCGAGAGCTTGTCAAAGGGACACATCAGGCCCTCTTCTTCACCCGTGGCTGCAGGGTTTTTCTTCGTTAAAAAGAAAGATGGGGGCCTGCGTCCTTGCTTAGATTTTCGTGAATTAAATCGGATAACCATCCGAGACCCATACCCTCTTCCTCTCATTCCTGACCTGTTTAATCAGATTGCGGGTGCTAGGTGGTTCTCCAAACTTGATCTTAGGGGGGCCTACAATCTGATTCGTATTAAGGAGGGGGATGAGTGGAAGACAGCGTTTAACACCCCTGAGGGGCATTATGAAAATCTAGTTATGCCTTTCGGTCTGACCAATGCTCCTGCCGTCTTTCAACATTTCGTTAATGACATTTTTAGTCATCTAATCGTCAGGTTTGTGGTAATATACCTAGATGATATTTTAATTTATTCGTCTGACCTGAGAACACATGAGGAGCATGTCAGACAAGTACTGCAGGTCCTACGGACGAATGAATTATATGCTAAGGTTGAAAAATGTGTCTTCGCCGTTCAGGAAATACAATTCCTGGGTTATTTTTTATCTGCTTCAGGTTTCCGTATGGATCCTAGGAAGGTCCAGGCAATTTTAGATTGGGATCTTCCTGAGAACCTCAAAGCACTACAACGGTTCTTGGGGTTTGCGAATTTCTATAGGAAATTCATTAAAAATTATTCACTTATTGTAAAACCGCTTACTGACATGACTAGGAAGGGGACTGATTTTTCTAAATGGTCTGACGCCGCTAAAGTTGCTTTTTCCTCTCTAAGAGAGAGGTTTACCTCAGCACCTGTACTAGTCCAACCTGATGTCTCTCAGCCTTTTATTGTTGAAGTCGATGCGTCAGAGGTGGGAGTGGGGGCGGTGCTGTCTCAGGGTCCGTCTCCTGGCAAATGGCGTCCTTGTGCTTTCTTTTCGAAAAAACTATCTGCAGCAGAAAAGAACTACGATATTGGCAATAGGGAACTATTAGCTATTAAACTTGCGCTTGAGGAGTGGCGCCACTTCTTAGAGGGGGCAGTCCACCCCGTCACTGTGATTACGGACCACAAAAATCTCCTGTACCTCGAATCAGCTAAGCGTCTCACCCCTAGACAGGCTAGGTGGTCGCTATTTTTTACCAGGTTTAACTTTGTTATTACCTATCGTCCTGGGGCAAAGAACACCAAGGCTGATGCACTATCTCGTTGTTTCCCTGGAGGGGGTAATGTGAGTGATCCGGTGCCCATTCTACAAAGAGGAGTGGTTGTCTCTGCGGTACACTCTGTTTTGGAGGGGAAGGTGTTAGAGGCCCAGGGGGACGCCCCGGTTTCTTGCCCCTCAGAGAAATTGTTTGTACCGTTGAACCTACGTTTCCTTTTCCTCAGCTTTCCATCCTCAGTCGAATGGACAGACTGAGCGAACCAACCAAAACCTTGAGACATATCTAAGATGTTTTGTGTCTGAAAACCAAGAGTTGTGGTCATCATATTTACCGTTAGCTGAGTTTGCCATAAATAATCGTCGTCAGGAATCCACTGGCAAGTCACCTTTTCTTGGTGCATATGGTTTTCATCCCCAATTCTGTACTTTCAAAGAGGGGGGGGGTCTTCTGGGGTTCCCGAAGAGGAACGTTTTTCGTCATCTCTTTCATCGGTATGGCAGAAGGTGCAAGCTAACTTGAAAAATATGGGAGGTAAATACAAATGCATGGCTGATAAGAGACGGTCGCCAGGTCCGGACCTAGGAGTGAATGACTATGTGTGGTTGTCTACTAGGAATATTAAATTGAAGGTTCCCTCTTGGAAACTGGGTCCTAGGTTTATTGGCCCTTACAAAATTGTAGCCATCATCAACCCCGTGGCTTTTCGCCTGGAGTTACCTCAGACTTTTAAAATTCATAATGTTTTTCATAAGTCGTTACTCAAAAAATATGTTCCACCTCTAGAACCATCACCGCTGCCACCCCCTCCTGTTGTCGTGGATGGTAATCTAGAATTTCAGATATCCAAAATTGTTAATTCTCGTCGGGTCCGCCGCTCTCTTCAATATCTGGTGCATTGGAGAGGTTACGGTCCCGAGGAAATAATGTGGGTTCCTGCGTCTGAGGTAAACGCCGACAGGTTAGTTCGGGTTTTTCATGCCTCTCATCCTGAGAGACCTGGTCCTGAGTGTCCGGAGGCCCCTCGTAGAGAGGGGGGTACTGTCACGAGGGTATCGAGAACCACGCCTGACTCCATTATACCCGGGGTCAGGAAGTCGCAGCGGTTGGCTGCACGCTCTATTTAAGATAGGGCTGTTTTCCTTATGGTAGCTTTCTGGGTTTGCTTTGCAAACCCTTTTGGCTCACTCAGGGATCCGTAGCTCCTTCTCCTCAGCTGTTCCTTGTCCAGCACTCCCAAACCTCCTTATATTCCTCTCTCACACTTCTCTGGTTGCCAGAGATAGAGCTTCCTGCCTGGACATTTATCCTGACCCACTGGAGCTGTGTTGCTGCGTTCTCTGACTGTTGATTCAGAACGCTACCCTCCGGATCCCTGTTGGACCTTTGTGGACAGTTGTTGTCGTCCACCTGGGTGTTTGTGTTTGTCTGTCCTCTCCCTGGTGTTTCCCTCTTAGTGCAGTGGTGAGGACTAGCGATCCCACCGGCCCGTTCACTATCTAGGGCTCATTTCAGGGAAAGCCAGGGTTTAGGCACGTGATCACCGCACGGGTGAGGAACCCGTCTAGGGGCGTCAGGGCAGTCAGGTGCCAGCCGCAAGGTGAGTTAGGGGTCACCACCTTTCCCTCTCCCTTAGGCAGGGCTTTCCCTGTTTTCCTCCCTGTGCGTGACACCGGTCATTACACATGCATGCTGAGCCCACTATATACTTCTCCTGGAGCCTAATGGCTACTGGTAGGTGCTATATAAGCAGACTTAGTTTTATACTGACTTAAAAACCAGCCTCCAGGGGGCAGATTAACTGGTCAGGTGTGCATGACTGCATGGAGATCGCCACACCTCCAATACGTACTACAAAGAAAACATATGGAAAATTCAGCCCGCACAACCCCTAGCAGGTGCAGATTGCTATGGCGAAATACAAATGCAAACGTAAAAACACAAAATGCAATCGCACTCCGCAACCAGCACTCTGCCCTGCCTTTATGCTGGATGTTGAATAAGGCATTGGTGTACATTTTGGCCAAAGCGTAATAAGCCACTCACCACGTCAAGGTCGCCTTCATGAGTGGTCCCTAACAATAGTATATTGAATATATGTTTTATTGATCAAATATCCAACATATTTAAAGGGAACCTGTCATCAACTTTATGCTGACCTCACTGAGGGCAGCATAAAATAGTGACAGAAATGCTGATGTCCGCAGTGTGTCACTCCTGAGCTAAATGTAAGTGGTTGCTGGGAGCCAGCATCATAATCATTGCAGCCCAAGCCTTGAGAAGAGTCATGGCTATTCATAATCTCCTGCTCTCTCGCCCATCTGCAGATGATTGCCAGTTCTCTGCTAGAGAGAAAGGGAGAAAACTAGGTAGAAGCCTGTTAATCAGGATTGCGAAACGGTGCATCAGGGTCAGGACTACATTGGTCGGTATTATTTTCTACATTATATACTCTTTGATTAATTTTGCATGTACTACATTGCACTGAGCACTTTATTTGTAATTAGCGAGGTGACTTACATTCTTTCATTAAAGGAGGTTGCACCTTGCAATCTGGGATAAATCCTTTGTCCCCCCCTCCCTCCTGGTTTGGATGATGTTGAAGGAAATTTAATATAAATATTATCTATCAACGGGTCTTGTAGTTTGGCATACAATACTTTATCTGTGGTCCTGTTTTTCTTTATTCCTGTGTATGCATGCTGCCATTATTGGTTTTTAAGTATGTTGGATATTTGATCAATAAAACATTATTATTTATTATTATTATTATTTAATATACTATATGCTGTGTATTCTATTTTTGGGGTGGCAAAACAAATGTTTGTAATTTGAAATGTGAAACAAACGATTGTTTTAACCGAGAGATGATAGACTTTTATTGTCTGAAAACAAGTCTGCCCCATTTACTATAGTCGGACAAAAGATATTTCTTTGAAAGAACGTTCCCAGAAAGATCTTTTATCTGTAAACTGATTTGATTGATCATGTATGGGCAGTTTGAACAACTGTAAGGGCCAATATGGACTACAATGTGTATACCTGTGTCTGCAAAACGAAGGTTCACCATATGTTTGTTTTTTCAACTGCTGGTCAACCATAAACCCTTTCTACCCTGGGCCAGTTTTCCCTCTTCTGCCCAGGCCATTTTTTGCAAATCCGACATGTGTCACTTTACGTGGTAATAACTTTGGAACACTTTTATTTATCCAAGCCATTCTGAGATTGTTTTCTCGTGACACATTGTACTTCATGATAGTCATAAATTTGAGTCAATATATTTCACCATTATTTATTTTAAAAAATACCAAATTTACCAAAAACTTTGTTAACCCTTTAGGTGTTCCACAAGAATTAATGGAAAATGGAGATGAAATTTCAAAATTTCACTTTTTTGGCAGATTTTCAATTTTTATCCATTTTTTTCTTTAACACATCGAGGGTTAACAGCCAAACAAAACTCAATATTTATTACCCTGATTCTGTGGTTTACATAAACATCCCACATGTGGTCATAAACTGTGTAAGGGCAAACGGCAGGGCGCAGAAGGAAAGGAACGCCATATGGTTTTTGAAAGGCAGATTTTGCTCGACTGGTTTTAAGATGCCATGCCCCATTTTAAGCCCCCCTGATTCACCCTTACAGTAGAAACTCCCAAAAATGTACCCCATTTTAGAAACTAGGGGATAAGGTGCCAGTTTTATTGGTACTATTTTGGGGTACATATGATTTTTTTATTGCTCTATATTATGTTTTTTGTGAGGCAAGGTAACCAAAAAATGTCTGTTTTGGCACAGTTTCTATTTTTTACAACATTCATCTGACAGGGTAGATCATGTGCTATTTTTATAGAGCAGGTTCTTACGGACGCAATGATATCAAATATGTCTACTTTCTTTGTTTGTTTCAGTTTAACATAATAAAGCATTTTTGAAAAAAAATATGTTTTTGTGTCTCCATTTTCTGAATGCCTTATTTTTTTCTTTCTGCAGATCGTCCTGTGCAGGGGCTCGTTTTGCAGGAAGAGTTGACATTTTTATTGGTACCATTTTCTGGGTACATATGATTTTTTGATCATTCATTATTATACTTTATGGGGCAAGGTGACCAATTTTTTTATTTATTTTGGCACAGTTTTTATTTATTTATCCAGCATTTACCTAAGGGTTAGGGCATGTGATATTTTTATAGAGAAGATTGTTAAGGACATGGCATTACCTAATAAATAATATATATATATATATATATATATATATATTCTTATTTATTTAAGTTTTACACAATAATAGCATTTTTTAAAGCCCCACAAATGATGTTTTAGTGTCTCCATAGCCTGAGAGCCATAGCTTTTTTATTTTTTGACTGATTATCTTAGGTAGCGTCTCCTTTTTGTGGGATGAGGTGACATTTTGATTGGTTCTATTTTGGAGGGCAGAATAATATTCAAAAACCCTTATTAGAGACCCTCGGGATATTACAATAAATTTTTCCTATGGTCTTATTAGACCAACAAATCCCTGTAGGGGTCGCTAACTAAATTTAAATAATTTATAAACTTATCTTTATTTTTGTCAAACTATGACTTACAAACACAAACATATTTAAAATTATCAAGGTACAGTGAGATGATGTCAGGTTATTGCGTATGCTAATTAACTCTTAGCTGTATTGGGATATTCCCTTCTACCTGTAGGGTGCGCTAGCAAGGCACATGCTGTTGTACACTTGAAAAACCTCTAATAAGTTTTATATTTTTTTTTATATTTTTTGTATATGTTTATTATGGGTTTTTTTAATTTATAGACCGGACTTTTCTTTATCAACAACCTTTATGTTTTTCAAGTTGTTGATACCACTATATCACCACTGCACATAACTACAGGAAGGGGTCAAGATTTGTTGGTCTATTAAGACCATAATAGGAAAAATTTATTTTGGAGGGCATACACCTTTTTGATCGCTTGGTGTTGCAATGTTTGTGATTTAAGGTGACAAAAAAATTGCTTTTTTGGCACTGTTAATATATATATATATATATATATAATTTTTTTTTTTTTTTTTTTTTTTACAGTGTTCACCTGAGGTGTTAGGTCCTGTGGTATTTTTATAGAGCAGGTTGTTATGGATGTGGCAATACCTAATATATCAAATTTTATTTATTTTTTTATTCCACTTTAGCACAATAATAGCAGTTTTGAAGCAAAAAAATCATATTTTAGTGTCTCCATTGTCTGAGAGCCATAGCTTTTTTATTTTTTAACTGATTGTCTTAGGTAGGGTCAAATTATTTGTGGTATGAGGTGACAGTTTGATTGGTATTATTTTGGGGGGCATACGCCTTTTTGATCACTTAGTGTAGCAAATTTTGTGTTGTAAGGTGACAGAAAAATGGCTTTTTGGCACTGTTTATATATTTTTTTTTTAACTGTGTTCTCCTAACGGGTTAGGTCATGTGATATTTTTATAGAGCTGGTTGTTACGGACTTGGAGATACCTAATCTGTATACTTTTTTTTATTTATTTCACTTCACAATAATAGCATATTTGAAACAAAAAAGTTATGTTTTAGTGTCTCATGTTCTGAGAGCTATAGTTTTTTATATTTTTTTAGCGATATTCTTATGTAGGGGCTCATGTTTTGTGGGATGAGGTGACGGTTTTGTGGGACATGCGCCTTTTTGATCGCTTGGTGTTGCACTTTTTGCGATGTAAGGCTGAGTTTACACGGGCGAGATTTCCGCATGGCTGCAATGCGGGAGGTGAGCGCATTGCACCCACACTGAATCCGGCACCATTAATTTCAATGGGGCTGTGTACATGAGCATCACTTTTGCAATGCTTGAAAATCACAGCATGCTCTATATTCTGCGTTTTTAACGCAGGACAGGCCCCATAGAAATGAATGGGGATGCGATAATAACGCATTGCATTCCGTTTTTAACGCAGGTTACTTAGCAACACTTGAAAAAGAAAGTGACTAGACAGGAAGTGAGTTTTTTCAGAGCTGCATGTCCTAACCTGGTTTGGCTGCTGTTGTGTTCTGTGGAAAAATGCCAAGACAAGCCAGCAAGCCCATGGACGATGAGAAGATGATTGTGGAGGTCCAGGGCAGGCCCTGTCTGTGGGACAGTCGGTCTGGTGAATACCACGACAGATATAAAAAAGATGCTGCCTGGGAGGAAGTAGCCAAGGAGGTGTTTGCCAACGTTTGGGGCAAAACACCTGAACAGAAGCGCAATACTTTAAGTAAGTGCACTGTCCATACATATATATACATATTTGTGATAATGACTTTATGTTCAATGTAGCATAGCACATGTGTAACGTTGCCCTCCATTTATACATAGCACATGTTTTTTCCAAGAAGATAGTTTGCCATTTGCTATGCTATAGAGGACATACCTACAAATCAACATGGTAGTCATACAGTATGTCATGTTTAATTTTTTGTTTCGTTTTTTTGTAGTTGATGAAGTAAAGAATAGATGGCGGAGTTGCCGGGACCAATTCCGCAAGCAAATGGCCCATAAATGGAACATATACGGGCCACCAACTAGGCTCCCCACTACCCTCCTTCTCCTCGGCAACCATACCCCCCTCCACCCCAACAGCTCAGGCTGCTCCACCACTACACTTTGCCCCCTCTTCTCAGGGCAGTTAGCAGCCATCTGCAATCTGATGTTAACCCCCCCCCCCCCCACACCCTCACGTTACTACAACTTATAAACTGATGTAAGTTAGATATTGTTGTAAATGTGATTATTTATGTCAAATATGACTATATTTTGAGTTCATATTATTTTTTCAGTAAAGCAAAAAATATTCAACACAATTTGAGTTTTATTTTTTTTTTATTACTAGTAAGATACACAGTACAGGAAGATGACATTATGAGGGATTAGTTGATATTTCACATGCATTTTTACAAATTAGTTAATGCAGGTGAATTATGTAAGCTCACAACCCACATCAAGGGTCCTCAACTTAATGCGAGTCCCTAACTTAATAAAAAAATAACTAACTAAAATATAAATCCATCCAGGATACATACAATGTATAGTCATCTTGACTTTATGAAAACAATCTTATCTTTGACCAGATGAAAAGGGCTGTGGATTAAATGTAAAAGAACGAGCAGGAGACATGAAATACTCAGAAAATAATTCTCTCACTCTCAGTCCTGCTGAACCAGCTCTTCCAAGTAGAGAAGGGTCTTCATGGGCTGCTGAAGTCAACACCTCTGCATCGTCATCTGGACTGGCCTCATGCATGCGAGTGAAATTATGGAGCACTACACATGCTTTAATAACATTGTTTACATTCTCAGGGGCAAGCTGAATAGCAGAATGAAAAATACGCCATTTGCTGGCTAGAATCCCAAAGGCACACTCAACATACCTTCTGGCCCTGCTTAAACGAAAATGTAATGTGCGCCTTTCCTCAATCAATCCTCGCCTAGGAAAAGGACGCTTTAGGTTTGGCGTTAAAGCAAAACCCTCATCACCAACTATAACAAATGGCGCTGGTGGGCCAGAAGAGCCAGGAAGGGGGAAGGTCCAGTTGGTTGGACTGAAGCCACCGACCCATTGTGGAAGCCCGGAAGATGCAAGCATCTGCCGAACTTCCATAGGCCCCGATATCTACGATTAAAAACCTGTAGTTTGTGTCAGCCAATGCCAACAAAAAACTGCTTATAATTATAGAATCGGGACCCTGGGTTCGGTGGCTTCTTCACCCATATATGCTTCCCGTCAAGGGCACCTATACAGTTGGGGAATTGTGCCCTCTCCTGGAAGCCCTGTGCAATCTGAAGCCACTGCTGCCTTGTTGGTTGTGGCAGCACAGCAGCTCGCAGTCGCAACCACATGGTGGCACAGGTAGCCCTCACTATTCCTGCTATTGTGGAGGTCTCCATGCGGAATTAAAAATGTAATGAGGCAAATGAGTTTCCTGTTGCCAAAAATCTGTGAAAACATAAAAAAAAAAAATTGTTTATAAACAATATCACCATCACATTTTTCTTTATATTATGCAGCTTTAAATCAACTATATATCGGACATAAAATACATTGTTTTTATCCTGACTGCTTCAAAATTTACATACCTCAGAGTTATAATTAGCCGTTCCTCAGCTGAAACACAATGCCGCATGTTGGTGTTCATGAAGGTTAGGCCAGGCCTCAACTCCCCCAAAAGCAGATCAAATGTAGGGATGGACATTCGGCAATAACAGACAAATTTGGCAGGGTGCTCACGCAGGTCAGCATACATAGTTTGAAACTGCCCTTTGCAAGCCCTTTGTGCAATTATTGGGTGCACCCACATCCTCTTCCTCTGCGGTTCCTCCTCAAGCATTTCTCTCTGCTCTCCGAAACACCAGCCAGTGCAAAAGCACAAGATCAGGAGTTGATGCAGGCAAAGACAACATCCTGCTTACAAAAAAGGACCACCAGAAAATACCATCCACACACTTTATATAGAACCACGCAAAATGGAGCTGCCACAAACTGAAGAGCATGTTGGGCGGGTTTATATTGTGTCTCAAGTGAACATGCGACTCAACAGGATGTTTGCGGGTTTTTTCATGCGCGTTAAAAACGCATGTCATCCGGATGCAATCCGCACGGAAAAAACGCACACACTGAACGCAATCGCTGTGAAAACTGACTTGTTTTTGCTCCAAAATCGCATGTTTTTAACTGAACGCACCCTTAACGCATCCTTAGCCAAAACGTCACGGCTGTGTGAACTCAGCCTAAGGGGACAAAAATGGCTTTGTCATGCTTCTATCAAGCTTACCTGTATAACTAGGCCTCGAGCAGGGACGCACAGTCTTTCTTGTCAAAGGGCCACATGGGGCCACAATAAAACATAAAGGGGTATCACTATCTGAGACATTTATTGCATATCAAAAGGACTTTCACCTTCTCTCCTGTTCACACTCAAGAAGGAAGAGACCGTGCAGGCATCTGACTCCCTCCTTTGTGGTGTCTGTGAGTTGCTGAAACGGCCTAATGTTTCACTGTTCCTATGAAACTACAATGGGGACAGCTTCACACATGTATGGCCACCTCTCCACCTTATCTACTCCTTACTGAAGTGCTAAACTGGGGTTAAGTGGCCCTCCGTTGGCTGATATACAGGGATTCCAAAAATGACCATACAGTGCACCATTAGTACTTACCCCTCCCTGCTCCTACATTAAAGGGGTTGTCTCAACCGAGATATTGGTGGCTTACCTCTGTCCATTCACTTTTATGGAACCACCAGAAATAGTCGAGTCAGCACCCAGCATGCATGCACAACTTTTGTCTCCACTTCAACAGTCTTCCTGATAAATATACTGTACAATGACATCATAGAAGTAAATGACTGAAGGTGATCAGTGGTCCTTTGTACTTACAGACACATTTGCTTTCTCACTTACTGCCTAGTCTACAGCCACCGGAGAGGCGAATGCGTTTTAATTTTCAATACTTATCTGAAAACATAACTACAGGAACAGCCTAACTGATTTATAGCTGGAAAAAAGGTGACTGTTGGCTGCTTGCCCAAGCTTCAAAGGCTTTCTCACAAAAGGTCTCAGGTAACATGATTCCCAGAGCCATTGAGGAGCTGTATGTTGAGGGACAGAGGATTTGTTGACTTGACACTCGTTGAAGGTGCTCCCTACCGTACAGCTGGGTAAATAAACCAGTAAGGCTCTCCAGCTTCTGAAATGACTATTAGTCGAGCCCTAGATAGTTTTCAGTAGAAGAAGAGATAGTCACATAAAGCCTCGAAAGGAAAGACATGGGGTGAGATGTATCACAACTGGTGTAAGGGAAAGTGGAGTAGTTGCCCATAGCAACCAATCAGATTCCACCTTTCATTTTTCAGAGTTTCTTTAGAAAATAAAAGGTGGAATCTGAATGGTTGCTATGGGCAACTAATACCTGTTTCACACTTGCGTTGTCAATTCTGGTTTTAAGATCTGGCAGTGGATCTCAAATCCAGAATTAAATGGATCTGCATCTGTTCCGTTAGAATGCTGTGGTGTGAAATCAAAACGGGAAAAAACTGATCCGTCACTAAATACATTTAAAGTCAATGGGTGATGTATCTATTTGCCCATGTGATCTCATTGTTTGGAGCCATAGACCATTTATACTCAGAAACCAGAATTAGATTTTTATCAGTTTGTGAATGTGGTAAAGCTGTTAATTAACCGTAACCCCTTTGTTTCTGAGTTGCTGTGTTTTACACATTTCCTAAACACCATTGTAAAGAAGTAGTAAATTTAGGTGTGAAGTGGACAATTCTGTTTGTCTTCAATCAGAAGGTTTACTTCTTGTGATCTACACATACATGAAGTCTGGTTGTTAGGGCATGATTAAAAAGGTTATCCCATTTAGACAGCACCAAAGGATAGGGGATGAGTCTGATCAGCAGGGGTCTGATTGATGGGGCCCCTGCTGATCACGAGAATAAGGCCTCTTGCACATGACCGTATGCCCTCCAGGATATACGGTCCGTGAGTAGGCCATATGTCCCGTAGCGGCATTGATCGTGCTCAAACTTGTTTGCTTAGAAAAAGAAAACCTGCTTATGTCATAGTTGGCAAAGTACTACACAAACAAGAAGGAAGCAGAATTAAGCCAGTCGTACACATGAGATCATCTTATATCTATGGTGCATTGGCATCTGTGGGAAAAATAATCTGGACTTTTTTTTTCCCTAAGGTAGGCAGCAATGGAGTAGTCAACCTTTCATAGAAAATACCCAGCATGTCTAGATGAATGTATCACTGTTTTAAGCTTCAGACAACAATTACTCATACATACTAACTATGACCTACAAGGCTGCCAAGTGCCAACAACCTGTCCCCTTCATACATCTTTGGCATGATCTCCTGGTACGCTCCCACACATAATCCCCAATCCTTCTCTATTTCCCTCTTATCTGCTCTTCCCATAATTGCCTCAAACATTTCTCCCTTGCATTCCCCACACTCTATAACTCTTTACCTCAACATATCAGAAGCTCAACTATGTGGAAACCTTCAAAGGGACCTACAGTACCAACAGTTACCCTGCTACCACTATACCGCCATGACCAGCTGTGTTCTTCTCCCATCCCTTGTAGATTGTAAGCCCTCGCGGGCTGAATCCCCTCTCCTTCCGTACCAGTTTGTAACTTGTCTCGTTCATCCTTATGGCTACTGTTTATCATGTATGTGCACCCCTTTTCATATGTAAAACACTAGAATAAATGGCGCTTTAATAATAAATAATTAAAGTAGAGTTCAATCTGTGATAAGCTTATGTGCATATGTGTCATCAGACTCTCTGAACACCTCCAGATGGGGAACAAAAAATTTCAGCTGCTTCTCAATATTTCTGCTGACGGAGGGGCAGCACTCCAGATGTTTGGTACTGGTGGCTATGTGTCTCTTCACCTTCATGCCCAACATAGCATTTTGTTTGATGTAATGTGGGTATCTATGATGGGTGATGGTAATACCTGAATGTCGGTCATTCAGCAGTTACCTAATGGGCAGCTTGAGTCTGTATCATTTGAAACCATTATTTATCTGTCTAGAACTCATCATTGTTAAAAGTCAGGTCCTGCCTGCAGACAATTCAAACTGCTTTCTGTTGGCCTTTTTTACGATACAAACAAGTCAGATGCTGACTGAAGACAGATTTTTGTGGAACGGTTGAACATTGCCATGGAATTAATGGAATAAATAAATAAGACTAATCTGACATGTTGTATTTTTGGGTCATTGAAGTGTTCTGTCATCGTAAAGTCATTCATGTCAAACGACAGATCTGCATCCCATCAAAGAAAGGCCGGACCAGGCCACAGATCAAAGGACAGATTGATTAGTGAGTTTCCGGTTTAAAGGGGACTTGTGGTTTATCTTGAGGTTTATCCAGAATGAACCTACACAGATTCAAGATAAACCACAAAGCCGATACAACAGTAGGAATCCATTACTCTGGACCAGGACACTCCATGAATGACTTAAAGGTTTTAAATCTCAAATGCAACTTTAAGAATGATAGAGACAGAAAAACATGGGAACTTAAAATGATGACTACATCCCAGTCATTAAGTGATGGACTGAATCTCACCCCTGGTTTTATGACCCTCTATTTAGACAAAATTTACACCTCCCTCAGTTCTACTCCTAATCCCTACTCTACATTGTCTCCGCTGACCAGCTCCGCTTGTTGCTCGGCCTTATCCTAATTATGCACCCCCCCCCCCCCTTGTACATGTGTGGCTGTAATATCCTGTAAGTGTTTGCCTATTTCTCAGTCTTCCATTTGTTTTCTTGCCTGAAGAAGGAGCCTTTGTGCTCTGAAAGCTTGCAATATGTTTTTTCTGCTTAGCCTATAAAGGTGTCACTTAGCCTATAAAAGTATTCAACATCCTATTGTTATCAGCTACAAAATGTTTTAGGTACAATGACAAAAATGTGTTGGATGATTGGAACTAGAACCCATAGCATAGAAATGCGAATAAGTGGTTGTGAAAGTGTGGTGTGGTGAGTGGGAAAATACTGAGTGAAAAAAGTAGATAATGGTAAAACGCTTATATCGTGTTATGCATAGAGCAGGGCCTGGGGTTGGTACATGTCAAAGGTGCTTGAAGGACACCAAATACAGAATCACTGTGTCATGTACCCTTATGCACCGTACTAGGCATACCTCAGTGTATCAGCATTTGCTAGAGTGTCCCTTTAAGGACAATAACAGTTACATTCTTTCTGTGTACTTACTGCTAGTTGCCTACAGAAAAATCTTATACCTTTGAGCATGACTATTTAGAACTATTACTTATTCATACACCTTAGTAAATAGGGCTGCACCCTTACCCCTGTTGTTCTGTTTCATTTACTTTTCCCCTGTGACACACATTCTTTTACAGTAAATTCCCTCTCCCTTCCTCCAAGGCGGAGGTGGCTGCTAAGACATTCCTGAAAGGATCAAACATTTCCAACTAATGCAGTTTACTTCATGAGATTTGTTTTTAAGGGGGTCTTGAATATTTGTTTCATAAAAAGCCCCTGGTATCTCCTCCAGTTAGACAAAAGCAAAGTATCCAGTATCTACCTTTACCTTTGTGATTTTGAAACTCCCATTATCTAAGGTCTTACTATTCATAGAACTCAGACTGTTTAGCATAAAACATGCCTCTTTGTCTTAGGCTTAATTGTTATCTTCGCACAATAGAGTCTTGGTTGTCTTTGCTTGAGGAAGTCTACCAGTTTACAGACAAGCAATTGTTCAGACAACCAATCATTCAGCCGCCACCCTTAAGAACATTTCAGGTTGAATCCTCTATTGATATAAGTCTACTCTGGCCTATAATAGGATGATCTGAAAAGCTATGTAAAAAGTGGGCATGCTCACTTTACAATCATTTGTCCTTGGCTAGCAAGTCAGTTACAGACAACCAAGGTCTCTTTCAGACTTGTATCTAGCAAATTATTTACATATTGAGAGATTAATAGGTCAACATGAAAGTTCAGTTAACCCTGATATGAGACAGGGGTCTACATATCACAGCCAAAGCCCCCACAACTGTTGTGGGGTCGGGGGAGTAGCTAAAAGCTCATGGGCACTGGTGCAAGAGTTCAGCTTGGGCCCCCGTGCCTCAGGGCTTGTTGGCAAGGGGCAGGGGAGCACATAGCCTTCCTGCTGCCTGAGGCAAACATTGACAGTGCACCCCCTCATGCCAAATTCTTGACCTAACCCCTTCCCGCCAGCCAGAGGTGTAAGTTGACCAGTATGCACTTTCTATAATGCCAGTGTCTTATGTGGCACAAGGGTCTTTGGGCCCCCTCAGGCTCCTGGGCCCTGTGGTGACTGCTACCTCTGCACCCCCTATAGCTACCCCCCTGTGTGGGGTCTGTTGGGAAGTGGCCCCACCTCAAGTTGGACCTGGTACTTTCTCGGGTTCCCGCTCACAAATGCTACAATTTTGGTAAAGGAAGCTAGGAGCCCACCGAAGGGTCACACAGCTTTAGGCCTCATGCACACGGCCGTTGTTTTGGTCCGCATCCGAGCCGTAGTTTTGACGGCTCGGATGCGGACCTATTCACTTCAATGGGGACGCAAAAGATGCGGACAGCTGTCCGCATCCGTTGCTCCGTTCCGTGGTCTGCAAAACAAATATAACCTGTCCTATTCTTGTCCGCGCTTTGTGGACAAGAATAGGCAGTTATATTAGCAGCTGTCCGTGCCATTCCGACACGGACCCCATCCGTGTTTTGAGGATCTGCGATTTGCGGAGCGCAAAACACACAACAGTCGTGTGCATGTAGCCTTAGAAGAAGGACAGAACCTATTCTATGTACTCAGCACAGGACAATGCTGCTTATAAATGCAATCTGAACTGATACTCAGTTATCCAAGCAGAATTTCAGTTGCAAATAGTGAACCAGATGAAATAAAAGGTGGCCCGATGCAAATAGAGAAATAATTATCTCACTTTATGTACTGCAAGGCTTCAAATGATATGGTTTTATTTACAAACCGGATTCCAAAAAAGTTGGGACACTATACAAATCGTGAATAAAAACTGAATGCAATGATGTGGAGATGCCAACCTCTAATATTTTATTCAGAATAGAACATAAATCAAGGAACAAAAGTTTAAACTGAGAAAATGTACCATTTTAAGGGAAAAATGCTCTCCCATTCTTGTCTAATACAGGCCTCTAACTGTTCAATCGTCTTGGGCCTTCTTTGTTGCACCTTCCGCTTTATGATGCGCCAAATGTTCTCTATAGGTGAAAGATCTGGACTGCAGACTGGCCATTTCAGTACCCGGATCCTTCTCCTACGCAGCCATGATGTTGTGATTGATGCAGAATGTGGTCTGGCATTATCTTGTTGAAAAATGCAGGGTCTTCCCTGAAAAAGATGACGTCTGGATGGGAGCATATGTTGTTCTAGAACCTGAATATATTTTTCTGCATTGATGGTGCCTTTCCAGACATGCAAGCTGCCCATGCCACACGCACTCATGCAACCCCATACCATCAGAGATGCAGGCTTCTGAACTGAGCGTTGATAACAACTTGGGTTGTCCTTGTCCTCTTTGGTCCGGATGACATGGCGTCCCAGATTTCCAAAAAGAACTTTGAATCGTGACTCGTCTGACCACAGAACAGTCTTCCATTTTGCCACACTCCATTTTAAATGATCCCTGGCCCAGTGAAAACGCCTGAGCTTGTGGATCTTGCTTAGAAATGGCTTCTTCTTTGCACTGTAGAGTTTCAGCTGGCAACGGCGGATGGCACGGTGGATTGTGTTCACTGACAATGGTTTCTGGAAGTATTCCTGAGCCCATTCAGTGATTTCCTTTACAGTAGCATTCCTGTTTGTGGTGCAGTGTCGTTTAAGGGCCCGGAGATCACGGGCATCCAGTATGGTTTTACGGCCTCGACCCTTACGCACAGAGATTGTTCCAGATTCTCTGAATATTCGGATGATGTTATGCACAGTTGATGATGATAGATGCAAAGTCTTTGAATTTTTCGCTGGGTAACACCTTTCTGATATTGCTCCACTATCTTTCTGCGCAACATTGTGGGAATTGGTGATCCTCTACCCATCTTGGCTTCTGAGAGACACTGCCACTCTGAGAAGCTCTTTTTATACCCAATCATGTTGCCAATTGACCTAATTAGTGTTAATTGGTCTTCCAGCTCTTCGTTATGCTCAAATTTACTTTTTCCAGCCTCTTATTGCTACTTGTCCCAACTTTTTGGGGATTTGTTGACACCGTGAAAATTTGAATCAACGTATTTTCCCTTTAAAATGATACATTTACTCGGATTAAACGTTTGATCTGTCATCTACGTTTATTACAAATAAAATATTGACATTTGCCATCTCCACATCATTGCATTCAGTTTTTATTCACAATTTGTTTAGTGTCCCAACTTTTTTGGAATCCGGTTTGTATGTCAATTGACACAGATTTCAAATTAGAAAAGCAGTATGTGAGGTACTCCAAGAAGCTGAAGTTAGTAGATTGAAGTCGGCCATATTACGTTTTTGACAGTATTACGGAAGGCAGTAAGTTCAGTAACCCCCCCCCCCCCCCCCCCCTGTACTTACATAAACTACTACCTTACTGCATTGTCTGCCATTTATTACTATAACATTCTGCCAAAAGCTACAGGTTCCAGTTTGAATACTTCAGCTTAGACGAAAATCTGTTGCCGCGGGCCGTGAATTGCAGTCAGGTAAGTGATATAGGGTGTGGTAAGGCTGCGGCGCTGTCAGGTTCACACAAAGAGATGAGAACAGGTGCAGCATGGGCTATAAATGTGTCAATCATCTTCAGACTAATGTCTTCGCTGCTATTCATGTACAGTCATAAATGAATCACATTACCGTTCATCTTTGATCGTGGTAATATTCCGTATACAATTAAAAATACTGTACTGTATATAAAAATACTGTACTGTAAATGCTGTCATTCTGTATACAACTAAAAATAGTTTATTGCTGGTAAGAAGGAAACAACTGCAAAATAACATTTTCTGCAAAGCCATTGCTTGCAGAGCATCTCAGCCTGAAATGTGTGCATTTACTCTTAGGCCTCTGTAGGCACCATGTATGCCTCTCTGTGGGACCTTATTATGGAGGTTTTTCCCCTATAAGCAAAGCTTCAAGGGCATACAACCTCTGTAATATGTCATTCTATGGAGCAGGGAAGTTTAAATGACTCAACAGGAAACACCTCTGACACCTGTGGCTATGGTTGTAATAATTTTTTCTATAATTATTGCTATCCATTATCAAACAAAACGCATGATAATGTATGAGAAACAATGAGGTACATATATTAAGACTGGTGTTTTAGATGCCGGTCTTAATAAGGTCCTGTGTTGGCAGTGGATCCGCCAGAGTTATGTAGAAGCAACG
Organism: Bufo gargarizans; assembly: GCF_014858855.1. NCBI lineage: Eukaryota > Metazoa > Chordata > Amphibia > Anura > Bufonidae > Bufo > Bufo gargarizans. The sequence continues at coordinate 109,158,269 of NC_058082.1, read as the reverse complement.
GCCTCTACATAACTCCGGCGGATACACCGCCACTTCTAAATGTAAGGCCCCTTTCACACGAGTGTGTCCGGATTAGGTCCGGATGCATCCCGGGTGCATTGCGGCAAACCCGCTCAAGTGGGTACCCAATTGCAGTCAGTTTTGACTGCGATTGCGTTACGTTGTTCAGTTTTTATCGCGCGGGTGCAATGTGTTTTGGACGCGCGTGATAAAAAACTGAATGTGGTATCCAGACCTGAACCTCTTCACAGAAGTTCAGGTTTGGGTTCAAGGTTGTGTAGATTGTATTATTTCCCCTTATAACATGGTAATAAGGGAAAATAATAGCATTCTGAATACAGAATGCATAGTACAATAGGGCTGGAGGGGTAAAAACAAAACAAACAAAAAAACCTTAATCCACTTTTTCGCGCAGCCGGCATCTCTTCTGTCTTCATCTGTGAGGAATAGGACCTTTGATGATGTCACTACGCTCATCACATGGTAATTCACATGATCCATCACCATGGTGATGGATCATGTGATGAGCGTAGTGACATCATCAAAGGTCCTTTTCCTCACAGATGAAGACAGAAGAGATGTCGGATTAAGGTGCGTTTTTTACATTTTTTTAACCCCTCCAGCCATATTGTACTATGCATTGTGTATTCATGTTATAAGGGGAAATAAGCACAAGTGATGCGTGAAAATCACCGCTCATGTACACAGCCCCATAGAAATGAATGGGTCCAGATTCATTGCAGGTGCAATGCGTTCACCTCCCGCATTGCACCCGCGCGGAAATCTCGCCAGTGTGAAAGGGGACTAAGACCGCTTCCTTGCTGGTGTAGATTTAGACTAATTTCTATGCCTAAAACAGAAAATGGTAAACGCCACACCCACTTTTTCAGACCTGAAATGAGCTGGAAAAAGTTGCAGCTTGCAGCGCTAAGGACCTTTGCACCGCACTCTGCACCAGAAATATGCCTAATATAAGGTAAAATAAAAGCAACCCATGTCCTTATGCCTTATCAGGGCATATGGACTCCAGGAAGAAGGGACCAGTCAAAACGGAGAGCCAGTCTGCAAGAGCAGCTCAGTCCCTGGTGGACTCACCTACATGACCTCCATATATTACAAAATTACCCCTGCAGCAGCCAGCATGGCTGATCTAAGCTCAGACAGCGACGACATGAATGCAACACAGTCTCAAAGCTTGAGGCAAGGATGCAAGTTACCTTCCAACCACCTAAACAATATAACATGGCCGAAACAAAATTGCGATTTTACCACGACTCATCGGTCACTGTTCAGCTCTTGTCTTAGGCCTCATGCACACGCAAAAACGGGGTCCGTAGGTCCGTGATCCGTGACCGTTTTTTCGTCCGTGGGTCTTCCTTGTTTTTTGGAGGATCCACGGACATGAAAAATGAAAAAAAAATCTAAGTCAAGTTTGCCATTGAAATAATAGGAAAAAACGGACACGGATCACGGACACGGATGACAATCTTGTGTGCATCCGTGATTTTTCACGGACCCATTGACTTGAATGGGTCTGTGAACCGTTGGCGGTGAAAAAAATAGGACAGGTCATATTTTTTTCACAGTCAGGAAACACGGATCACGGATGCGGCTGCCAAACGGTGCATTTTCCGATTTTTCCATGGACCCATTGAAAGTCAATGGGTCCGTGAAAAAAAACGGAAAACGGCACAACGGCCACGGATGCACACAACGGTCGTGTGCATGAGGCCTTAGAGTATGTTCAAAGGAGGATTTTTGACACGTATTCCACGCCTAAAATCTGCACCACAAACGCATGCACAATGCAATCTACTTGCTAAACCATACAGGTTTTTTTCTGCTTGCGGTTTTAAAAACCACACCATGGAAACAAAAGTCTGCTTCCAGAATATTGCATGGGCAGGAATGAAAATCCACGTCAATTCCGCATCAAAAAAATGTAAAACGTGTAAGAAAAAAATGCATTAAAAAACTGATGGATTCCACATAGGGTTTTTTTCAACACAGAAAATACTCCAGGTGAATATACCCTAAGAATTGCAAAATCCCTTTACTTCATGATAACATCTCAGTTAGGATTCCAGGATGAGTCAATCTACAGATAAA